>NC_067165.1:37224091-37439091 GCF_903995435.1 Acomys russatus
TTTGCAGCTTTACTTTTTAAGAGCTATCTTTGTCCTCTTTGTCATGCCTTAGCTTCCATGGCCTGGAGCTGTCCCTTCCTCTAGCATCCTCCGATGGTGACAGAGTGAAGCTGGCCAACAGCTGTCCATTTAGGGCTGGGTGGCCCATACTTTCAGCCAAAGTTATTGAACAGAAACAAGTACTTGGTTTAAGATGCTCCCACTGCTGGTACCAGCAACACTTTCAGGGAAAACAGAAGCCAATGCCTCTCCCATTATCTAACCGACTTTCTCCAGATTACCAGGATGGGGTACCCTAGGCCAACCTCTGCTGGGGACAGCCAGTTCCAAGATCTTGTCAACCATTTCATCAACACCTGCCCTGTGACCTACCCTGAAGACAATCCCTTTCCGTTCCCCACCATAACCATACATAACTTCTCAGGACAATGTTGTTCTATAGTTTTGTTACACTTCCCCTCAACCCTCTTTCTCTGCCTGATCCACATGATTTATCACTGTCCTCCAAACCCAGATTCTTCTTTCTGCTCTTTTCTTCCAGTCCACTTCCTAAAAAAGTTTAAGATGTGTGTGTATATACACGCACATGCATGTGCCTATGGAGGCCAAAAAGTCACATTATGTGTCTTCTTTAGTCCTTCCCCATCATTTAAAAAAGAGTTTTAATTTCTTTTATTCCATATGCACAAGTGTTTTATCTGGATATATGCTCCCTTAGCCCATGCGTGCCTAATACCCACAGAAGTCATAATAAGAAGGGGTCAGACCTCTTGGAATTGGAGTTATGGATGTTTGTGAACCATCATGTGGGTGCTGGGAATCTAACATAGTCCTCTGCAAGAGCAGCAAGTACCCGTAACCACTGAGCCATTTCTCCAGCCCTTCCACCTTAGCTTCCACCTGGAGGCTGCTGAGTCAGACTGACCGACTGGTGAATGAGTTCCAGGAATCCACCCATCTGCTCCTCCAAGTGACAGGATCACAGGTTTATGTTCATGTGTCAGGCTTTGAGGTGATGTTAGGAATGAAACTCAAGTCCTCATGCATGCACGGGAAACGCTTTACCAATTGAGCCATCCCGCCTCCCCTGAGCTCTGCTAAGATATAGTTTTTTTAATCACACATTGTTCCTCTTCCTGATCTTTGAGATGGGATCTCACTGTATAACCCAGAGGGGCCTTGAACTCACAATGCTCTCCCCCATCCCCCCTTGCCCATGTGCTAGGATCACAGGCCTGTGAGTGATGACACTACGCCCATCTGGCTAGCTTGCTCCAAGGCAGCTGTTTACAACTCACCCCAATCAAAGCAGTCTTCTGAGTCTTATCACTCGCAGTCCACCCTCAAGGAGTCTCTTCTACATCTTTTTCTTCTTCGCCCCTCACTCCATTTCATGAAAGTTTAATTCCGCAGTCATATCTAGGTGCTGTAGCCCATTAGAGGGGACTGGAATTGTAACCAGTTTCCATGTCATGCGGCAATGTCGATTTTGTTCAGAACACAGAAAGAGACAGACACAGCGAGGCGGAGACAACCAACCAAGCCAAAGCAAAGACTTACTGACAATAACACCTTAAATATTGTCTTGTCATAACGGGCAAAGGTAGCTCCAGTCTCCAGCCCAATCATTTGTGCTTCAACATATCGAAAGGCATTAAAATTTTTCATTTTGCTCCCAGCACCTTAATGACTGTGAGCCTGAGAGATAGGCTTATTCTGGCTTTACGATACTCTTTGAAAAATGATAGAAGTTGCTTTTTTAAATTAAGGTGGCAGCACCGTTGATAATTTAAACATTGCCAGCACTCCAAAGTGCTGTGATTTGTAACACTGGTTTTAATTAATGCCTGCAACCCGGCCGTGAAAATTGGGACCTGTAATTTGTGAGTTACAGTAACTGCTGGTGTTTATTAACCTAGCAGGTCAAATTCCGGTTTCGTGGTCTGACATACATGTATATATCATCGGCCTATTAAACTTCAAGTTGAAAGGTGATGGGAGCGTGAAATAATCACCCACAGGTAATGTGTCACCCCTAAAAACAGAGATGAGAGGAAAGCATAAAACTGGTTCCTTCCTTCTCTTAGTTAACTCCTTCCTACCCGCACCAGCCACTGAACCTCTTCTGCACCCAGGAAGTTATTGTTGTCGTAGTGCTAGCCTTCCCATTCATCTCAAAACTGGATATTAGAAGTTTTGAAGTACTTCTTCTACCCTGTTAACTTCTTTTTTTTTTTTTTCTTTTTTTTCAAGACAGGGTTTCCCTGTGTAGCCTTGGCTGTCCTGGACTCACTTTGTAGACCAGGCTGGCCTCGAACTTACAGAGATCCGCCTGCCTCTGCCTCCCGAGTGCTGGGATTAAAGGTGTGCGCCACCACCATCCAGCCACCCTGTTACCTTCTGCTCATACACTTGAGGGAACTAGCTGGCCCCTGTGTGCTCAGTTTTCCAGTGGGGTTTGGGGTACAATGAGAATAGCATAAATCCACACTTAGCACTTTACACAGGGTTAGTAGGCATTTTGAAAATCTACACACACACACACACACACACACACACACACACACACACACACGCATGAACATACGCATACATGCATGAGGGAGCATGCATACACATTTCAAAGTGATTAGGATCAGAAGTGTCCTAGATTCTCTCATATATCACAGGAATAGAGCCTAATCTGGACACACAATTTTTATGTTTCACGTGCATAGAATGTAGGTAGTTGAGCCCTGAGCTACCTCTCCAGCCACTTAAATGCTACTTTTAATTTCATATTGGCCGTAGAGTAGCAATGGACAAATGTTTCTCCCTATGAGTACAATGGTAGAAAAGATTTTATCATATGGCCATTGTGAGCTCCATTCACTCATTAAGAACTTATTCCAGTGACAGAGCTACGCAACGCACCATGCCATTTGTTCACAGATACAAAGGATGACTCAAGTATCAGTGCCAGATGTCAATCAACATCCAGGGTTCTTGCTGAGAGGTGGACAAATGGCTGGGGCATCATCAAGAAATGAGCATGTGACTTAGCCCAAGGGGTCAGGAGGCTTCAGCAAGGATGTGCACTTGAGTCTGTTGCTCATTTGCCTGTGAACTTGGGCTTGGTTTTCTCATGAGAAGTGGGTTTGGTCATGCTATTCAAAAGGCTGTTGCAATGAGTGGACACAATACCTGCTCTCCCTTTTCAAAAGACTCATGGTTCTCATGAAGAGCCATCGAGCAGCAGCAGCTAAGACATCCCCCTGGTTGCCTGTCAAGGGCTCTCTGAAATCCACAGCTTTCCACTGAGCATCCCACCCTTTCCCAGAGTCTCATAGACTTATGAATACAATGCTGCTGGGCCTTACTTATCCTACAAGGATCTTTATGGAAACCCACACATAGCTGTAGAGAAAGAGGAGCAGGATAAAAATCATTACCTATCCTCCTGGCAATAATCTGATGGCTAATGTGGTACTCTTGGGATTCTGATCCCATGGGAAGGGATGTCATTCAAAGAATACAGAAATGGTCTATCTGCCTGGGGAAATTAAGACTGTATGTGCATAGTAGCTTGTTTTGGTATAGTTTTTGTTCTTTTAAATCATGGTGGTAGATAAAACTATATGTGATATCTGGTCCTATTTTACTATAAAGAAAAAGTGTGACTCTTAACCTGTGTCTCTGTAGAGCAACCACAATGTCAGTGGGGTCTTAAGGTGATCTTGGCTGCACATATCATATATATGATCATCCATATATCTAACTGTCCATTTTGCCATGTATCTGTCAGTGTGTCTGTCCATCTAGCTATTCACCCACCCACCCACCTTCCATTGAAAAGATGGCTATTCAACCGTCCAATGTTCCATCCATCCTCTCATTTATATCCATCCATCTATTTATTGTTATATCCACCTGTCCATTTTTCTATGCATTAGTCCATCTTTCCATCAGTATTCATCGATCCATGTATCCATCTACTCATCAACCTATCCTTCCGTGTATCTTCCACCCACTATCTATCTGTCCAACTACCACTGGTCCATCCATTTAACTGTCCATCTCTTCTGTGCATCTATCCATCTACCTATCTGTCCAAACATCCATTGGCCCAGCCATCCATCCATTTACTCATCCATGTATCTATCCATCCACTTATCCATCTGTCCATCTACCTGTCTATCATTCCATGTGTCTGACTATCCATCCATCCATCCATCCATCCACCCATCCATCCATCCACCCATCTACTCACCCACTCACCCATCCATCATGGAACACTGAAAAAAGAAGCTGCTCACATCAGGCAAGGGTATAATTCAAACATGCTATCTTCATTTTAAAAGAAGAAACCCCGTAGGCAGGAACCATGCTAGATAAATTCCAGTCTGGAACACATTGTATTTATTCTCTTTGGAGAGTCCTTGTCAGGCTTGTTGCTTTCAGATTGATTCACAAGGGTACAAAATAAAATTTAACGGAAAAGGTGATCACCACCTGTTGTGACTCTAACTAGAGATAGTCCCCTACTGTCTGCAAACAGGAGTCCTGAGTTCTGGTCCTGTTTCGGTCACAGTGTCATCTTTGATGAATTACTTAATCACTCTCTGCACCTGTTCCTGAAACACAAGGATGCTACGGGAATGTGGGCTATAGAACTGGGTTATTTGGAGAGACAGCATTCAGCTGCTACGCTGAGGATCATATCTCTGATTCTCTGACAGAGCCTTGGATGAAGTGGCTGTCTGCTCAGCCTGCTAGGGTCAAGCACTACTAGACGGAAGCCACCAGCTCACAATACCAGGCGACAATCTGGAGCCTTGAGTGGACTTTGAGCTAAGTGCAGAGAAGCATGGGTTTTCCCATTTCTCACTGCTGTGTATTTTGCTGTGCCTTGGGCTTCCCCTCGCCTTCAAGTCTGCGGAGATGGAGATCCTGCCACACCTATGGTAGGTGTGATGGTTCACGGGTAACAGCCATCCCGGTATCTTTCCCCCACATCCAAGCCATCATCAGATGTTATTCACCAATGCCAGAACATCAGCGTCTGTGAGCCCAGGGGTCTATGCCTGGCTGCAGAGGTCTCTTTGGCCATATACCACAATGGAATCTTTTTCCACTTTGAGCCGCTTCATTCTTTTGAACCTGCTAATTTAAAGTCATGAGTGGTGGCTGGGATACTGCCTGGAGCAAAAATTCAACTCTATGCTTTCTATGGGAAGAGAAGCATTAGCTAAATTGAAATGATCAATGTGAGTCAGGCCTGGGGAGAGCATTTAAGCTACATGAAGATAAAATGCTGTCATGCCAGCCCAGTCCTCTGCTGATCACTCAGCCAGCAGCCTCCCTCCAGTGAGATGTCTTTGATGGTTGGTCGCGACTCTAACTTTCCGGTCTTTAGAAGGATCATGGAAACAACCCTCCAGGCACTTGTGTGAGGGGGGGGTTCCAGATTTGGTTAACTGAAGTAGGAATGGGGGTGACTCCACTCTAGGAGCCAAATAACAAGAAGAAAAAGAGTTAAACACTAGCATGCCTCTCTATCTGCCCCTTTGCCATCAATGCCACATAACCAGGCATCTCATGCTTCTTCTGTAACACCTTCCCACTATGATGGACTGTGTACCCCTGAACTGTGAGCCAAAATAAACTCTTCCTTCTTTATGTTGTTTTGTTGCAGAAGTGAGAACATATTACCTGTGTACCAAGTATCATGAATGAGCATGGAGTGACTCGTGTCTGGAAGGGAACATGGCCCTGGGGTCACTTTGGTTTGGGCCTTGTTGGGGATTCTACACAGAGTCTGGCTGAGCCACCAAATGGCCCAATTTCTGATCTATAGAGTAATAAGGTAATGAACACATGTCCCTTTAAGCCACTGAATTTGTGGCCATTTGGGACAGTGGCAGTGACAACTATACACTCTTAAAAATATGCTGTAGTGTTGACAGCCAGTGATGGTGGTGGGATGTCACTCAAAATGGCCAATAAACAACTCAGTGAGTCTGCATGGTGAATCAGCCTTGTATATGAGTAAGTCAATAGATGGCAGCATGGAGCTAGGGCATGGCACACTGGTAGAGCCCCTGTCTAGCATGTACAAGTTTGGGGTTGGGGTGTGAGCATGGGGGAGGTGGAGGAAGAACAAGAAAAAGTAAGGAATAAAACTGCATTGGGAGGGAAGGGAAGGGGTGGTAGAGGAAAAAGAGGGAGACACACATACAGAGAGCATGGGGATGAAGGAGAAAGAGAGGGAGAGAGATTGTCTATCATCTAAAATATTAAAGACCAAAAGATTTGGGATCAGGGTGGTGGTGAACTATTTGCACTTTACCCAAGCAGCTAAATTTTATGTGACTTTTTTTCCATAATCTTGTCAATGAACCCATGTTTCATGGTATGGAATTTTCCCTCTTGGTAGCATGTCTGTGCTCAAAAGGTTTTGGGTTCTGTAACTTTGAGGGTATGGGCTTTTCAGGAGGAAGGCTGTTTGGTTTGAAAATGTGTTGTTAGTTACGCATGCCACAGAGTCTCTAAAAGGCATTGTTTTTACATGCTTGTCAGCTGCATCACCTTACAGTTGTGATCAGATGCCCTTGCTACCCAGGAATTCCATCAGCACTTTCACAGTGTCACATCATGTGACAAGTTCTCCTTTCTGTTAGCTTTAGCCTCCCCTCACTGACCACTGCTTTCCCAGCCCCCATTAGCTACAATCTTTAAATACAGAGGCCATCTTCAGACTCCAGCTGGAGTCAGCCATGGGTTTAGAAGTCTTCCTGGCTGCCATGGTGACGGGGATGCTCCCGTTGCCAGAGTTGCATCAGAAAGAATGGAATGGGTCTTAATATGTTTGTCAACTGTCAGCAGGCTCCACCTCCCCAATTATCCCATCTAATTAGATTAGGAGCTGACAGCTGAGAGCATGCCCTTGTGACATTTCTGTTTGCCATATGAAAATGGGGAGCAAACAACTCGGCTTGTTTACTTCAGTTAAACCCAGATCCTTTGAGTTGTTATAGGAACCAATTTTGGTAATTAGCCATCACTTATAGTATTACATGGTTTCATCTTCCCTGTGCCGCACACACCAGATGAAGCCATGTAATAAGTAAGAGTGTTGAAACGTGGCTTGAAGAGACTCAGGTCCAAAACATCTTTAAAGGTCTTTGCAAATGTTTAGGGTTGTTCAATGTGCATTCTTTTTAATCTTAGAGACGAGATGAAACAAAACTAAAGGCTGGAAAGATGGCTCAGTGGATAAGCGTTAGGACCCAAGTTCAGACATGAACCACTGGCATAGGTGTATGTGCCTATTACTTATACTGTGGGAGGCAGAGACTGCAGGATAAACAAAGCTCGATGGTTGCCAGCCTAGCTCCAGCTTCCATGAGAGGGCTTTTCTCAAAAGGATAAGGCAGCGAGTGAAAGAGCAGGATGCCTGGTGTCTTCTGACCTCCACTTGTGCACGGACATGAGCATTGTCCACACAGGAGAAACAATTAAAGTTGTAAGTGGTCACCAAGGTGTTCGAGTGAGTTCACATAGTTGAACACACACACACACACACACACACACACACACACACGCACGCACGCACGCACGCACGCACGCACAAGGATGCACATGTGCATGCATGCACACACCTGCCACAATCATAGAAAGAAACTCACCATCACACAGCTGGAATTTTATGCATCCAAGGGTTACACAGGGGTTGTTGTCGAGGCAGTAAATTTCCACTCTGACTTTAAAGAGGGATGAAAGACTCCCTCCCCACGGCCATTCTCAGCTCTAGCTACAAGCCGGCTGCCACCGAAGATGCCATTATGACTTCTTGTACCAATGGAGGAACGATTTACAGCGGGCCCAAACTGTCTTACAAGAGATAGCTTGAGAAACGGCTCTCAGGAAGGCTTGTATTTCTTAGTACGAACAGTTTTGAACAATAAATTTGAACAGGAGGCTTAACAAGGTTTTTGAACAGAGATTGAAAGTGGTTTTATCACGGGGGTCCTTCCAGGATTAAATGACATTGGACAGCGGCCAAGGCAGGCAACCCATCTTCCGCTACTGAGTTCTAAAGACTGAAAGAAGAGGGCCACGACACGGCCCTTGTGCAGAATTTACTGAGCTTAAGTAAGAGGAGCCGAGGGCCAGGGGGGACTGTCTAACATGATTACTAATATGTGGGAATCCCTAATCTTGGAAATTACCAAAGCTGCACAGAATGGAATGCAGAGCGGGTGTTTAGGGGAGCGTGACACATTTTCATCTAGCGCAGCCTTTACTTGATGATTTCCTTAATAATGCTTAATTTGTTGTGTGAATGCACTTGGGTGCAGGTACAAGTGGCCAGGTGCGTGCGCATGCATGTGTACTCGAGGACGTGTGTGTGTGTGTGTGTGTGTGTGTGTGTGTGTGTGGGTGCATGTATGTGTGTGTTGTTGGGCCAGAGATTGACATTGGTTTCTTTCCTTAATCACTTCTCTACCTCATATGTCTTTAAGTTTTATTTTATTTTATTTCATGTGTATAGGTATTCAGCCTGCTCCTATGCCGGTGTATATTTTGCATATCTGGTGCCCCCAGAGTGAGTTACATCTCCTGGAAGTAGAGTTATAGATGGCTGTGGGTTCTGGGAATTGAACCCGTGTCCTCTGGAAAATCTAGGAATGCTATTAAGCACTGAGGCTTCTCTTCAGCTCTGACTTAGTCTTTGAAACAGTGTCTCCTTCTGAATGCAAAGCTCACAGTGGGCCACCATGCCTAGCATTTTATTTGGGGAGGGGCGGTTCTGGAGACTGAACTTGGGTCCTCACATCCACATGGCAGCTACTTTATAGACGGAGGCTTCCCAGCCCCTGCTGGAGATGTCCTCAAAAGCAGCTCAATTTTTATTTCTCTGAAATAAACTAAGGACTGTAGGGAGGATGCTTAATTCTCTTTCAAAAGGGCAAATAGAACAGATACTGAAAGAGGTTGAAGAGAAACAACAAGAAGGGAACCTACCATAGAGGTCCTCTGAAAGACTCTACCCAGTGGGGGATGCTGAAACACATAGCCGAACTCCAAACTCTGGTGTGGAACACAGGGAATCTTATGGAAGAGTTGGAGAATAGAGAGACCTGGGGGGGTACGAGGAGCTCCACAATGAGACCAATGGAGTCAATAAATCCTGGCAGAGGAGGGGATGTTGCAGAGTCTGATGCACCAACCAAGGACCATGCATGGTGAGGACCTAGACCCTCTGCTCAGATGTAGTAGACAGGCAGCTCAGTCTCCTTGTGAGTCCCATGATATGGGGACTAGGGACTACTTCTGACATGGACTCTGGCCCCCCATGTTGATCATTCCCCCCTGGTGGGGCAGCCTTGCAAGGTCATAGAGGAAGAGGAGACAGGCACTCCATAGGACTTGATAAATTGACTTCAGATATTAGGGGAGGAGGGCTCCCCTTTTTGAGAACTAGGGGAGGGAGGGAGAGGGGATGAGGAAGGGGGTGAGATTGGGAGGTGATAAAGGGAGGGGCTACAATCAGAATGTAAAGTGAACAAATTAAAAGAAAATTTTAAATGAATTAAAGTTTAAAAATTTGTGTTATTGGTTTGGTATGTTCATTACATTCATTTCTAAATGTTGAGGGTTTTTTTTTTCTTTGTTTGTTTTTGAGACAGGGTCTCACTCTATAGCCCTAACTGGCTTGGAGCTTGCTATGTAGAACAAGCTAGTCTCAATCTCACAGAGATCCTCCTGTCTTAGTGTTAGAATTAAAGATATGACACACACACACACACACACACACACAGAGAGAGAGAGAGAGAGAGAGAGAGAGAGAGAGAGAGAGAGAGAGAGAGAGAGAGAGAGAGAGAGAGAGAGAGAGAGGACGAGAGGAGAGAGAGAGAGAGAGAGAGAGAGAGAGAGAGAGAGAATGCTTTTTAAAACCGCAGTGTTTTTCCTAACTGTCCCCTAAAGATATGACACGTGCCAATGGCCATCTGTCTGTCATCACCTGGGGATGTGGTGACTCTAGATGACTTCTATGCATTTTCACAGAAGAGGTTGGTTTGGGTTAAGTTGAGGCTCTTGAGATGCTTTCTAGTAGTTTCCAGAACATCTCAGGTAAGGAAGGATTGAGACAGGAGAGGCTGCACCGTGCCATGAGATGACACACCAAAATGGTTTGTTTAACCCTGCAGTCATAGGAGACTCTTATGCAGAGAGGGTGACCTGGGAGGAGGAACTATGAGACTCAGAGAGCAACTGGAGGAATAAGGTTGGCCTCTCAAGCTAACAGCGTCTTCCACCCCAAAAAGGTCAAAGCAACTTTACACAATGGCAAAGCAGTTTTAGACATAGACTCCTCCAGTCTTTCCAAAAGGGTGGGATACCCAAGTGGAGAAGGGGCACAGTGGACAACCATACAGCCAGTCTGACTGAGAAAATCATCCACTGTGGGGAAGGACTGTCCAGCCTCTTGTCTGGCCTTAGGACCTGGGCAGCCAACAGAAGGAGCGTGGAACAGGGACAGTGAACTTCCTGTGATTATTCAAGTTATGAACAGCTGGCTGGATCAGAAACATCCTGACTGTTGGCCAAGACCTGGACCTAAATTATTTCACCCTGAACATATCTTCATGAGGCGCATGCTTGTGCTGGCCTCATGAGGGACCTGGGGAAACTGAGTCAGAGCAGCCATAATCTAAAGTCAGGTTGCTTTGCAGCAAGGGGCAGATTAAGGATTCGAACTCAGGCAGCTCAACTCCTACCAGGTCTTCTCAAAGAGATTTTTACAGCTGAGTCCCTGAATGGCTCCACAATATCTAGAAAATGCATATGTGCCATGCTCCCAAGAGATGTCTTTATGCCCAGGGACTGCATTTACAAGGTGCAAGCACTCTTCTCATGTGTGTGTACATGAGAGACCCTTGTGGGTCTAATCATGCTATTCCTGCTATCCAGAGACATGCATCTATAGGACATTCTGCCTGATCCCAATTCGAACTGCTCACTTGGCTAGTGGCATGACTTGTGACTGTGGCTTAGCCTTTCCAAGTGTTATCTGTAAAACAAGGCCATGAGAGCATCCATCTTACCTCTGTGCAATGTGGGCTAACTTGTCTCTGTGTTCATCACTTCTCCGCAATGAGTGGCAGAAGCTGACCATGGGAATGTGCCTGGCAGAGAAGACTGGTGCCTGGCAGCTGGCTGTGTCCTTATCTCAGTGGCACTGAGCACCCAATATCAGACCTGCTTCTGTATGGATCCTGGCCTTTCCATTCAGCAAGGAACTTGGTCTGGATTCTACACAGCCCTGTCTAGCTCACTTTTCTTCAGCCATGCTTTTCACTTGATTCATACACGTTACGGCCTCAGGACCTTTGCACTTGCTGTTTTATCTGCTTTCTGTATCCTCTGGGTGGCTACCTTGCCTTGCCTGAGTTTTGCTCTAAGGCCCAGACCCACTTCCCTCTTGTGTAGCCACCCACGCTCTCAGGACACGCTCTCACTAGATCGTCTGCATATTTCACTTCCCCCTTCTGTTGTCAGCCTCGCTGGAACATGGTCAATGCTTTGGGGAACTGTGAGAGAGGCTCCAGGGAAGAAAGCCGAGGGCCTTCTACCTCGGGTGCATTTTGTTCCCTGCACTGTTCTTGGATGTGATTTCATGCCTCCTGTGTTAAACATTTACATTCAATTTATAAGACACGTTAATTGCTGTTGGATGTCAGATCATAGCTATAGAACTCAATCTGTCAGTGCATCCTGAATCTGGGTATGTCCTCTGCTTTGCTTTCGTGCTTTCCTAGATATAATCTACAGTGCGTGCCAGACATTTCTGTTTAAATTGGTCAGCCCTGAGAAAGTTCTGGAAGAAGGCTGCTCTGTTAATATTTAGTATGTACTTATTGACATTTATTTACTTTTTTTTTTCTGAGCTCAAACAGCCTTGCTTAGTTTCTTTATTCCATTTGTGTGCAGAAAGAAATATACTGAAAGTAAAATAAGGTTTTCTACAGCATTAGAGCATTGTCTGCCCAATTCTTTGAGGTCCTCAGATCCTAGGTCTAGCTCTGACCAATGAGGAAATAGATCTTAGTCCATGTTGCTCAAGCCATGTTCTGCGTATCTAGAAGAGTGCCCACACATCTTGAGACCCCAGTGCACGCGGAATGAAACATCTATTGTTCTGCCAGGCAGAGGGACCACTGGCTTCAGTAGCACAGACACCAGAACTGGCACAACAGCCGACCCGTGAAATACAAGGAGACAGGAAAGAGTCCGCAGTACCAACCACCGACAAAGAAGAAGCACTCTCCTCCCCACCCCCACCCCACCTGTGAAACCTTGTAATCTGTGACAACAGCTCACTCATGAATCCGGAAGAACACACCTCAATGGCTCTTAACTCCCCAGACCCACTCAAAAGTGTCATCCAGAGTCATCACCTGTGTGCTGATGACATCAGTGAGGCCTGAGAACTAAGTAAAATCGTCCCCAGACCTAAGAGCTATTGTGCCTCTAGAGTCACAGCCAAGGCCTCTTCTAATCTCACTGAGGAAAAAAAAAAAACCATTGAAATACACTTATTTAATTTGTGTATGTGTAAGCATCCATCCCTATGTGCCATGGTGTGTGCATGTGGAGGTCAGAGGACAACTTCCACCTCAAGGGTCTCAGAATAGAGTAAGTCCTCGCAGCGGAACCCTGGACCCAGCGAGCTACCTCACCAGCCCAACCCCCACGATTTCTCAACTGGAGAGATGATTTAATAAGGAAGGCAGTATCTCCAGCATGGCCAAGCGTTCTCATCCTCTCCAGGAGGGCTGATACCCCCAGACTCACACAATCAATCAACCTGCTGCCTCTAGACAGTTCCTGAATCACAGCCAGCTCACTGCAATGTGGGAGACACTGCCAGACACCCCCCCCCCCCAGGGGAAGGAACTGGGGTGTTCCTGAGACTGAAAAAGAAAAACACCCAACAGAGGCCGGCTTGGCAGTTTGAAAGGGGCACCTGGGGGTGTCACGTACCCATTGTCTATGTGCTGTGGCTGCTGTCCCAGCCAGGCACAGTGAGAGCCTGTGTTAGGATCCGTCCGTCCCAGCAGGGAGGATGAGAAGAGGACAGTGAGCTCCCACAGAACATTGGGTCCTTGGCCTCAGCATCTTGCAGCTGTGTGCATCTGGAACAGAGTGTCCCGAGAGAGTTGCAGAAACACAGGGCCCACTGAGAGATCAGATGCTAAGGGTGGAGCCGGGCAGCTGAGGACACCACAGCCTGGCGAGAGTTGCCTTTCAGTGCAAACTGAACAGAGAGCATTGGCTTTTGTGTGTGTGTGTGTGTGTGTGTGTGTGTGTGTGTGTGTTTTTAACTAGCATACAAAAATCACAGGTTTCCTATTCTCTACTCTGTTCCTCCATCTCCCTGACATCTCCTGCTTCCATTTTCATATCTTATATGTTTTTTTTTATTGATTTACCTTATTCTATGTATATGAGTGTTTCCCTGTATGCACATATGTGCACCACATGTGTGCCTGGTGCCTATAGATGTCAGAAGAGAGCATGATCTACCCTGCAACTGGAGTTACAGATGATGGTATGTACTGTCCACCATGTGGATGCTGAGAACTGAACCTGGGTCCTCTGCGAGAGTTAAGAGCACTCTTAACTGCTGAGCCATCTCTCTAGCCCCCATGTCCCATGCGTTCTACTGCCTACCTTACTCCCTGTCCCCAAAGCCTCTTTCTTCCTGTCTCACAGCACCCCACTCCTGCACTAACCAAGAAGGTGAGGGACCTCTGCAAAGGAATCTCCAGGCCCTGGAAAGGAAATCAATAATGACACTGGGTGATGAAAGCACGCCCATGCTCCTGGGCTGGCAGAAGTAACTGCGAAGATGGCCATCCTTCCAAAGGTGACCTGCAGGCTCGCTGTGATCCCCCGATTAAATTCCAATGATCTCCTTCACAGAACTGCGCAAAACCAACCCTAAAACATGCACGGACACACAGAAGGCCACAGACGATGGAAACAATCCTAAGCAGCAACAGCCATTTGCTGTGTGGCTTCAGATCCATCTGAGCTGTGACCTGCCTGTCCTTCATGGTGGCTCCTCTCATAGAATAGACACCTAGCCCAGGCATCCACAGGTTCCCCTACCTTCATCAACCCCTGTTATGGCCTCTCATCCCTTCCTCTCATCAGATGTGGGCCTAAGCTCTGTCGTTTGCTGTCAAAATCCAAACACCAGCATAACGAACAGCTGGTGACTGTTTAACAGAAGATGCCGACATGGACCTTTCTTGCTTCTATTTGCCCGCCTATCCTGTGACATCCCTACAACCTGCAGCCCAGGTGAGATTCAGGAACAAAAGATGTAAGGAGGTGCCCAGCCACTTTGTGGCGGAGCCATGATTGTAACCCAGCCTGGGCAGGTGACAACCCACCTGCTGCCAGGCACTCAAACACGTTAATAATGGTTTTAACATTTGGGAAGCAAACATATCAGCTCGCCCACGCACCCAACCCTCCCTGGTGTAGATACCCCAATAGACAAACGGCAAGAGTGTCTCTCCCAGAATCGTGGCTGGACTCTGTCCTTACACAGTAACAATCTTACAACTCAAAACACAACTTTAGGACCATGAGTCATTCATGGCATGAGATCCTAGGTTCCTGATCCATGACTTCCTAGTTTTCTTTCTAGCTCCTGATGCTCATTAAAATGTCCAGGCTCCTGTCAGTTACTCTAATATTTTCTCTCTTTTCACTGTTTCCTTTATGTATAAAACATATGGGGCTGAGTGGTAAGTTCAGTGGGATAGACTGATTATTGCCCAATCACTAGGACCTGAATTTGAATCCCCAAGGCCCAGATAAAAGAGCACGGCATGACTGTGCAGACCTGTAACATTGGACACTCTGGGGGGGGGGGGTGGAGAGGTGGGTGGAGACGGGCTTAACTAGATCCTGACAACCTCCAGCCTAGCCCTAGGACCAGTGAGAAACCATCTAAGAGAATAAGACAAAGAGTGATAGAACAGGACATTAGGCATCCTCCTCAGGCATGAATGTTTACATGTGTATTCATATCTGCACACACACACACACACACACACACACACACACCCCTATTGCCCATTCAGGGTTGTACAAAAGAAGGTGTAAGAGTCAATTACAGCCAAATAGAACTAAGACATAGATTCAATTGTCTCCTTCCTTCTTATTTTTTTCTTTTTTTCCAGAACTGGGATTAGAGAGCCTTATACATACTGCGCAAGTGCACTACCACTGGGCTACATACCTGGGTCAGGATGAGTATGGTCAGCCAGAGGGTGGTTAAGTGATGCTGCCTCTGAGAAGGCAGTAGGGAAATGTGGGGATTTTTGTCTATCGTGGAAATGAAGCAAGTCAGGCAGTGATGCCTTTAAGCCAGGACAATGAGAAATGGGCTTTGGAAAGAAACAGAGGCATTGCTTAGGTCTTCAGAGATCCTGCAAATGAAGTCACTACAGGCATGGGCAGGGAGAGAATCAAGTGTTCTGTATCTATTATACACACATTCTCCTTTAATTCTTTCTACAGCTCTTTTGGGACACGTGCTATTATCTTCAGCACAGATGCTGAAGCAGAGGCTCAGGAGACTTGGATGAACAGCCTGGAGCACAGAGCGAGGAGGGCTCAACCCTCAGAAGACCCAAGGGAGAGGATGGAGAACCAAGGCAACCTCCCCTTACACATTGTTCCGGTGTGATCAGAACATTTGCAGGAGGCGGCAGCTGAGCAGTGAGGCCTTCTCCTCTCTCCTTCTACCCCACCCTCTTACTCCATTCCTTCTCACCCCCCCCCTTCCCTCCTTTCTTCCCTTCCCAGTCTTTACTTCCCCTTAAATTCCAGAGGAAACCATGACTTTGTTATTTAAATGGGAGTCTTCCTCCTGACCTTATTCATAGTAAAAGCTCCCATGGTCAGATCTATCCAGGCCATCTTTGAGAATCCAAGAAGCATCTAGGTGAGTCTCTCTCTCTCTTTTTTTTTTTTTTCTCTCAAGACAGGGTGTCTCTGTGTAGCCTTGGATGTCCTGGACTCGCTTTGTAGACCAGGCTGGCCTCGAACTCACAGTGATCCGCCTGCCTCTGCCTCCCAAGTGCTGGGACCTAGGTGAGTCTTAATCACACTTAACTGCAAAACCCTTACTGACATCAACATGGACCTGCAATTATACCTCTTCCCTCCTGAGCCAAAAGCACAGGGAGATGCTGGGGAAGATAAAGGGACTCAGGTACCAGGAAAAGAGGAATTCTGGGTACTGAATATAAAGAATAAGCAGGGTTTTATTTAGGATCCAGAGGATGCAGACCTCTAGGGATCTGGGAGGCTGGAGCTAGGACCAACCCCAAGGGAATCCAAGCAAAGGGAACCTATGTGTTTTCTCCAGGCTCTGCCTCTTCACCCTTTTCTTACCTAGGATGGGAAATAACTGAGGATTCACAGGGGACTATACAGAGAGCCACCCTCTTTGGAGGCAGTCAGAGCTTGGGTCAACTTGTTATTTTATTCTCCACGTAACTGAACAGACTATCCAGTGTCTCAGTCTTCAATAGTTTTCCCCATAAGACATGATACTATCACCCAGCATGCCATGCTCTGAAGCAGTAATGGCAGCTAGCTCCATGGTCAGTGACAGAGTCTGTCTCAAGAGAATATGGTTTAAGCATCCTCCCTAGGGTCCTCCTTCTTGCTTATCTTTTTCGGGTCTGTGAACTGTAGTGTGGTTATCCTGCACTATACGGCTAAAGTCTGCTTGTGAGTGAGTATATATCATGTATGCCTTTCTGGGTCTGGGTTACCTCACTCAGGATGATCTTTTCTAGTTCCATCCATTTGCCCGAAAATTTCGGGTTTCCTTCTTTATAACAGCTGAGTAAGTATTCAATTGTATAAATGTACCACAGTTTCTTTACCCTTTCTTTGGTTAAGGGGCATCTAGGTTGTTTCCAGATCCTGGCTATTATGAATAAAGATGCTATGAACGTAGTTGAGAAAATGTCCTTGTGGTATGGTGGAGCATCTTTTGGGTATATGCGCAGGAGTGGCATAGCTGGGCTTTGAGGTAGAGCTATTCCCAATTTTCTGAGAAAGTGCCAGATTGATTTTCAAAGTGGTTCTACAAGTTTGCGCTCCCATCAGGAATGAAAGAGTGTTCCACTGTCTCTACATCTTCACCAACACATGCTGTCACTTGAATTTTTTATCTTAGCCATTCTGTCCAGTGTAAGATGGAATCTCGGAGTCATTTTGATTAACATTTCCCTGATGACTAAGGGCATTGAACATTTTTAAAATGTTTCTCAATCATTGAAGATTCCTTTGTTGAGAATTATCTAACTCTGTATCCCCTTTTTAATTGTATTATTTTGTTTGTTGATGTTTAACTTCTTGAGTTCTTTATATTTTTGATATTATCCCTTTGTTGGCTGCAAGGTTGGTGAAGATCTTTTCCTAATCTGTAGACTGCTGTTTTGTTCTATTGACAGTATCCTTTGCCTTACAGAGCTTTTCAGTTTCAAGAGGTCCCATTTATTAATTGTGGATCTTAGAGCCTGAGCTGTTGGCGTTCTGTTCAGGAAGTTGTCTCCTATGCAATGGGTTCAAGGCTCTTCTCCACTTTCTCTTCTAATAGATTGAGAGAGTGGGGGGTGGGGAGCAGGAGGACAGATGGCCTACAGAGAGAAGAGAAACAGTGGGCAGGGTCATCTCTGTGACAAGCTGGAGACCTAAGACAGGGTAGGCTTCTGGAAGAATATTAGGGTGATACGAGTTGAGTCTCCCAGTGGCAAGGGTCACGGAGACTGAAGAGGACACCCTCTAAGTAGATAGGATTAGTAGTGGAGGAAAGGGAACACCAACCCTCCAACAAAAGCTTCGATCCAAAGTTTACCCTACCCACCGGCTGTGCAGAGATAAAGATAGAGCAGAGATTGAGGGAAGGTCCAACCAATGCCTGTCCAAACCTGAGACCTACCCCATGAGAGAGAGCCAACCCCTGACACTATTAACAATATTCTGCTATGCTCACAGACAGAAGCCCAGCCTAGCTGTCCTCTGAGAGGCTCCACCCAGCAGTGGATCAAAACAGTTGCTGAGACTCATAGCCAAACATTGGGCAAAACATAGGGAGTCTGGTGAAAAAAGTGAGCGAAATAAAAAGGACCTGGAAATGACAGAAGTTGCACAAGAAGACCGACTGAGCCAGTTAACCAGGTCCCAGAGGGGCTTGCAGAGACTGAAGCATCAACTGAGGACCACGAATAGACTGGACCTAGGCTCCCTACACAGATGTAGCAGATGGGCAGCTCAGGCTTCATGTGGGTCTCTTAATAAGAAGAGCGGGGGCTGTCTCTGACATGAACTCTAGGGCCTACTTTTTGATCACTTCCTCCTGGTGGGGCTGCCTCGCCAAGCCTCAGGGGAAGAAGATGTACTCAGTTCTTGATGCTGCTTAATGAACTGGGTGGGTGGATGGGCTCTCCTTTTCTGAGTAATAAGGGAGGGTGGGATGGGGGAGGAAGGAGTGAGGGTGGGACCAGAAGGAGAGGAGGGAGGGTGCTATGATGGAAATGTAAAGCTAATTAATTAATTAATTAATTAAGAAAAGTATAACTTTTTAAGGGTATAAATAATGAATTACATTGTAATATTTTCATGTATATATATATATAAAATGAACTTTGCTCATATTCACTTCAAAAAGAGAGAGAGAGAGAGAATATAGTTGGGGGTTATAGAACAGGTCACCTTCTATCTTCCTCTGCCTGAATGCACGGCCTGGACACGCACATCCACACAAATAGTATGCACTCACTTCTATCTCACACACACACACACACACACACACACACACACACACACACACACACACACGACAATGATATTCAGCCCAGCCCAGTGTTAATCCCACTGTTAGCACTCTACCAGTGGTCACCATGAAAAACGACACCACACATTTTCTGAAGACTTCAATGGTGTAAGCATTGGTGCAGATGGTTAAGTGATTACATCATTCTAATGGGAGCAAGTCACTAGTCACCCTGACATTCCATCCCTTTATGCACACACCTTGTACAAGATGGCACTGTGCGTCTCTGCTGGTAGACTCCATCTTGCTGAGCATATGTGTGTGGTTTTGTGCACACACAAATACAAGAGGATGCAAAACTTTACAAAACAAGTCCTTTGTCATCACACCTGGTGCTCAGTGGTACATCCCCATTCAAAGAGGAAATCCAAATTAGTTACTTTTCTCATTGTTGCAATCAAATTCCTAACAGTAAGCAACTTAAAGGAGGATTTGGGAGATGGGGCTCACAGTCCATCATGGCAGGGGAACCCACGGCAGCAGGAGAGTGAGGCGGCTGCTCGTATACATTCACCATTAATCAAGAGGCAGACAGAATGATGGCTGATGCTCAGCTCGCTTTCTCCTTTTTATTCATTTCAGGACACCAGCTTGTGGTGCAGTGCCAACTACATACAGGGAGGATCTTCCATCTTCCATGAAATGCCTCTCAAAACACCTTCAGAGACACACTCAGAGGTGTGTCTCCTAGGTGATTCCAAATCCAGCCAAGTTGACACTGAAGAGCAGCAGTCACAAAATGACAATGGAGCTGACAGGCAATCTGAAGGACTGCACTTTGATCATGTAGATCATGTAATTTCTGAGTCTAACCCCACCTGGTGGTGGCTTTTATTAGACAGAGTCTCCCAGGCCTTTGGTCTGCATTGCCAATGGAAGAGATGGGTTTACACAGCGTCAGCCTCTATGCAATGCCAAGGAGATACAGGTCACATGTATTAGAGCGGATACCCCCAGAGCCTCTCTGACTTTCTGCTGATACTGGGGTGAACTTCAAACACAACTGAGACTCCAAGTGCATCTTATTAGCATGAGTTGCTGGCCGGAACAAAGTCTTGTCAAATTATTTGATAAAGATCTGCTCATTACCCTTATCCAGCCCAAAGGAAAATATAACTGAAATGTGCACACACACTGCTGTGAGTGTGGGAATAAGACTGTCTTCTTCTTTCTACCTAATTAAAAACCAAGGCTCAGAAAAACACATAAAGGCAAATCAGATAGGAGGATGCGTTACAGACTTGGTGTGTTGTTGTGTTGTTTTGTTTTGGTTTGTTTAAGTGAGGAAACTTTTTTTTTTTCTGAGTGAGCCACCAGTTAAGAGACTTTTATAAACCCTCCAAATGAAATGAAACAGCCTAAAACCAAAGTACAAGCTCCCCTCCTCGCTCCCATCACCAATCAGTACACAGTGCCTCCTTTGGCCACAAAAGGTACTCCTGAAGTACGTGGCCATGTGTCAGGGTGTTGATAACAGTTGTGGGTGCTTACACATACTTATGCGAATAGCTAGTCCGTGAGAGTTCTGAGAGATGAATAAAAGCACTTGTATGCCAAGAATCAATCTCTCTCTTTCTCCCTCCCTCCCCTTCCTCCCTCCTTCTCTTTCTCTCCCTTTCCCCATCCCTTCCTCTCTCTTTCTCTCCCTCCATCCCTCCCCCCTCTCACTCTCTCCCTCTCCTACTCTGGGGAGGGAAGACAGAAGACACTGCAGAGTGTATCTTGTGCAGATGGCCACAGCTGCTGACTTTGTGACTGCAGTACTCCTGAGCCGGCCATGCTAGCATGACATGGGAAGGCATCATGAGCCTCACTTCAACCTGAGCTATGGCCAACTGATGGCTTATGCAGGAAGGAGAGTCAGTTTCTACAAGGACGTGGCTCTACTGGCTTGGCCCTACCCTTAGAAGTATGTGGACAACAAACTGGATTTGATGCATTATTAAATCTTACAAAACCAAACAAAGATGAAATAACATGGGAGTGTCTAGGGGTAGGGGGGGCCTGGGAAGAGTAAAGGGAATCATTGGTGTGAATATGATAAAAATGTGTTATATGACATTTTCCAAGAGTTAATTTAAAAAAATTAAAAGGCTACAGTGGTAACAGTAGAATTCTCCAGTACATGTCGGTGGGGCAGTGCCCCTCTGGAATTTCCATTGCATCTGCAAAGAAAAACAGGGAGCTCCCACCCATTGAGTCACTATTCAGAACCATGTGACAAGGAGACTATTTGCTACCTGGGGTCCCAGGATCTCAGCTCCCTGACCCCTGACCCTACTTCAACATGTGAATAGGGTCAGGGACAACTCTACATTAGCCCATTGTCAGCCATTAGCTCAGATCAAACAGCCTTAAAACTTAGTACTGTTGACAGATGACTCAGTCAGTCAAGCAATTCCTAAGCAAACTCTAGGACCTGAGTTTGGTCACTAAATGACACATGATTTAAAACACACACACACACACACACACACACATACACACACACACACACACACACACACACACACACACACACACACACCAAAAAAAACCCAAACAAACAAACAACAAACAAACAAAAAACCAAGGAAACTAAAAACTAAACAAAAACCCAGGTACAGTGGTTTGTGATCATAATTTCAGCACCATGAAGCTGGAGACAGGAAAATCCTTGGGGCTTACTGACCAGCCAGTCTAGCCCAACCAGGAATCTCTAGGCTTGGTAACAGACTGCATCTCAAAAACTAAGGTGGAAAGCAACTAGAAAGACACCAGATGTGGACCTCTGTCCTACACACACATGCATGTGCACATGTGCATGCACATTTGCATGTACACACACACACACACACACACACACACACACACCACCTGTATTTTCATGTGGGAAATGTTTCTCCGTGGTCATACTTCTAAGATTCCAAGTGATGATAACTCAGGAAGGTGAGGTTAGTCGGGCAGGCAGGGAGCTTGGGAAAATATTATGGTTTGGGTTGTAGCTGTCTCCCAAGGCTGGTGAGAAGACTCTGGAGGTAAAGTTTGCTTTAGAACCCACATTTAAAAACATCAACAAAACAAAGACCAGAAGAATGTGAAGGCTCATCTGCACTCCTAGACGGTGGAAAACAGAAACCAGATCACCAGGGCAAGCTGGCTACCCAGGCTAGAGAACTAGCTAGCTGTTGATTCAACAAGAGACCCTGCTTCAATTATATGTGATGGAGAGTGATTGGAGAAGATGCTAGAGTGAACCTGCAGCCTTTACATGCAGGTACACACACACACACACACACACACACACACACACACGCAAACACTCATGCATGCATGCAT
Organism: Acomys russatus; assembly: GCF_903995435.1. Taxonomy (NCBI): domain Eukaryota; kingdom Metazoa; phylum Chordata; class Mammalia; order Rodentia; family Muridae; genus Acomys; species Acomys russatus. Next base: position 37,246,329 of record NC_067165.1, read on the forward strand.
AAATACTGTACACACACACACACACACAGAGATACACTTACACACATGTCCACCCAAGGTTGACATTTAAAGACTATATACTACCCTGTGTCATTAATGGGAGGCAAACAGAATCTTTGGGAGGCCAGACTCAATAGAAGAAAGCCCTTGAAGAGCACACTGGGGCCCTGGCTCTTATTCTCCACCCACTTTCCTCCCTGGTCTCCTTAAGGATGATCTGGCCCCCTTACTCTGTGGCTCCACCATGGTGCACTGTGTATCCATGGTTGCTAACGTGATGGGACCAGGTGACCATGGTTCAAAATAACTTTCTTCTAAGTTAATAATCTCAAGATATACTGCCACCCACAGTGACTGAAAGCTAGCACAGAGTGGTCAGCTGCTCTCTAGGTGGATTGTTTCAATGGGGCAAGGGCATAACTTGGGAATAACCTTGAGGCACATGGCTCTCTGCTTCTGTGACTATAGCATCAGTGATTTAATTGACCGTGGATTGAAAGTGTTTGGGACATCCCCACTTCTATATTAAACAACGGGGCTTTCTGGTCATTATTCCCTAGGCATTGATTTACATAGCATTTAGACTTGGTAGGTACTACAAGTTACCAAGAGGTGACTTAATTTATCCAGTTTATAGAGTAAGTCTATAGATGGCATATCCAGCTCCCTACGAGTATATGCATAGGTTATGTGCAGGTGCTACACCCTTCCATGATAATGGACTTCAGGACTTGGGTGTCTGCTGGGATCCTCGAGGTCATCTCACAGAGACACTGAGGGATGACAATTACTATAGCCACAGCCTTCTTCCTTCTGTGTGTACAGCTAGACTACCTACCCCATGTATCAAGAAAGAACACCCGGACCCCGGCTTGGTGCACAGCCTTAGCCACAGCCTTCAAGAGGCAGAAGCAGGTGGATCTATGTGAGTATAAAGTCATCCTTGTGCATGTAGTGCCTTCCAGGCCAGGCTGGGCTGCCTAGTGAGACCCTAGCATTATTTCTGAGACCCAAGAAGATGATCAGGATCTCTGGTGGGAGAAAATAGAGCCCTGACTCCTGAGAACATCCCCCTCTGATGACTGATGTTGGATTTGTGGGATAAGTGGGAAAAATACATTTATTGTGCCAATCCCTTATGCTATGTGTTGAAGCCACTAATGTCACAGACCCCCAAAGATATAAGAGCAGCTATTTTCATAGCTACATGTCTGTCAGAAATGTTTAGTCACCTACGTGATTGCACTCTAGTTCCCAGTCTGTTACTGTCATGAAGTATCCTGACAGGAGAAACAGAGGAAAGGAAGGGCTGACTTGACTCAACATTCCAGATTACAGTCCATCATAGAAGAAGAGTCATAGCGACAGGAGCTCGGGGCAGTTAGTTGTACCACATCCACCACTCATAGCCTAGAGAAATGAATGCACCCATATTGCCTGCTAACTGATGCTTAGCAGTCAGCTGGCTTTCTGTGCTGTAAATACAGTCCGAGGCTCAGCCTAGGTAATGGTTCCACCCACAGTAGGCTAGGGATTTTCACATCAATTAACAATAAAGACAATCTTCAACGGGCATGAACAGAGGTCAACCTGACTTAGACAGTTATTGAACTGATACCGTCTTTAATACACAAGCCTTTAGGATAGAAACAACAACAGCATCGAAATCAATTTGATCTATTAGAAGTTGAAGGGAAAGAAGATTCTCTCTCACCTTCCTCAAATCTTCTAACAAGAAGTAGATAGTAACTTCCGAGTTTCTTCCTCCTCTTTAAGCCCAATGGCGGTGGACACAATGACACAATAGAGAAGAGAGAACTCAACAAGAAGGGCACTGGGGGCAAGGTAAGGGTCAAGATCATCCAGGCACAAGAGGACCAGGATCTAAGACTCAATGTTTTGTCTCAATAGACCTGATCATCAGGGATGGTAACAAGAGCTGCTTCTGTTGTAATGTGGTGACAGAGTTAGTAATATAACCACAAGCAGCTCCTTAGGTGGTGTTGTCAGTGTTTCTTGTGCTGAGAGTAGGGTTCTAAGAACCCTGCAGCGAACAAGGTGCCAGGGTGATTCTGAGCCTCACAAAACCCAGATGATACAGACCATGTTCAGTTCCAGGCCCAAGCTATCGTAAATCGCTGGTAATTCTAGGCTCCCCCCGGGGCAGGGAACTTCTCATGGGATGCAAGTTGTCATCCCTCCTCCTTAGATCTCCGTTTCTCCTCCATCTTTTACCCATAAAGCACCAGGCTCCTCTGAATGCCTTGCTCATTCTCATTCTCTTTATGGTCTATGTTATTGATTAGAAAAAGAAAAAGAAAAGGAAAAGGAAAATCCCAGCTCTGACATACTAGTGTTGTAGAGACCTGAAGTAATCAGTGAGCTCCCATGTCAAGGCTTTGAAACAAAGGCACTTGGACCAGGACAGAGGACACAGAACTCAGGGTGCTTATGCTGCAGCCTTTGAGTAAAACATAATGACTAGAACAAGATCTGTAAGGCTAAATATCTTCTAATTTTAAACCAACTGACTTATTTGTACCGCGGAATATAATTGTGTATAAAGGAACCTGCCATTAAGATTCAGGAATGCCTATTAATTAACAACAAAAAGGGGGGCTGTAGAGATGGCAGTTGCTGGTCTTACAGAGGCCCTTAGCTTGGGTCCCAGCACCCACATGGCAGCCACAATCACCTGAACTCCAATTCAAGGCCCTCTTCAGGCCTTCACAGGTACTGCATGCTTGTGGTGCATCTCTATACACATGCAGGCATGCATATATACACATAAAAGCAAATAAACCTTCAGAGAAACAACAAAAAAGAATAACGGAAGTCATTAAATATTAATAATTGCCAAGACTCTGTAGAACTAATAAATATTTCCTGGCAACCTATATTAAAGGCTTTGTTGCTTTCATGTTACTTAGATCAGTAATGAGTGGTTCCACAAAGTCTGAGTGGCGCTAAATAATCCCCAGAGACAACTGTGGGAAAAGCAAGAAGTCTCCTTCTAAGGGGACATCCATTTATTCTCTGATAAGAAATAAGAATCCCATTTCTTTCACTGTTAGGGAACTATGCTAAATAGTATTTTGTCAACTTGACACAAGTTAGAGCCATCAGAAAGAAGGGATCTTCCTTGAGAATATGCCTTTGCCTTTGGCCTGTAGACAAGTCTGTGGGGGCATTTTCTTGATAATAATTGACATGGAAGAGCTGAGTGCAATGTGGACAGTACCAGCCCTGGGCACGTGGTCCTAAGGCGTGTAAGAAAGGAAACGGAGCAAGCCATAGGGAACAAGCCAGGAAACAGCACTCCACCATGGCCTCTGCATCAGCTCCTACTTTCTGGTTCCCACACTGAGTTTAAGCCCTGATTTCTGTCAGTGATGGACTGTGATGCTGACCACAAATTGCTTCTGGTCACAGTATTTTTATCACAGCAATAGAAACCCTACCTAAAACAGAAACCATAGGTACTATTCTGTCTTCTGTCTCAAAAGGGAGGAATGTGGTCCACCAGGCTAGTTCGGGTATGGTACATGCTGCCCGCCATCATAGTCATAAGGTCAAAGGCAGGGTTCATTTGGATCTTAAAGGTTTTCCATCTCATCTACCTGTTGACACTTGGTCTCCAGGTGGCAATAGTATTGGGAAGTGAGAGAAGCCTTAGTGGAGCAGTCTAGTTAGAGGAGACAGGTCACGGGCAGCCTGTCCCTGAGGGGGCTACCAGGCCCCTCCTCCCTACCTCTCCCAACTCGTTTTGTTTCCTAGCCACTGTGAGGCAAGCGGCTTTGCTCCAACTCGGCACATGCTTTCCGCACATATTTTGCTTTGCCTCAGGCCCAGAAGCAATAAGCCTGGTGTATCTTCCCCATATGCCTCCCCGTCTTGACACTTACTTTTTTAGTTAGCATCTCTCTCTCTCTCTCTCTCTCTCTCTCTCTCTCTCTCTCTCTCTCTCTCTCTCTCTCTCTCTTCCTAACTCTTTCTTCTTCATCCTCCAAGCCACTGTGCCTCTCAGAATTGCACCTCCAACTTCTCAAGTGCCTTCTTCTGTGCCACACCTGCATAGACCTCACCACCTAAAGGACCAAATCTTTTCTGTCGCTCCTTTACAAACTATGGTCACCCTGAAGCACAGTTGCCATGCTTTTTATGGTTCTAATTTTCTTTGCAGGGCTGGGGAGAGAACTCGTCTAGCATGTGCAAAGCACTGGCCTTCATCTCCAGCACCGTAAATAATAGAAACAAAAAGAGGGGCCCATAAATGATGTATACAATAATACTGACAATTATTATTTTGGCTCCTGGCACACCACAGATGCTAAAACGTGTATTTGGTGAAAGCTGTCCAACTTCCTCACTCTGTAAATGAGAAACGCCACTCCAAAAGAGGAAGTGCATTGTTTAAAGCCACAGGACTTACACGGAGGAGTCTCAGGTCCAGGACACCTCCAGAGCATAAGCCCAGAGTGGTGCTTGGGAGGGAGTGTGAGCAGTAGATATAAACTCCGGAACAGCTGGAACCACCATTGGCCTGTGAAATCCCCGGATTTCCAAACTCAGTAACCTGTGAAGCTTTCAGAGCCCAAGAAAGCTACTACAGATCAAAGAGGTGGTTTACATTTGCAGAGGCAAGAAGCAAGCAGCCTGGTGGTGGAGTCCACACCTAATTAGGTCATGCATTTTGTCAGAAGGCTGTGAACTTTTCTGCTAACAATGAAAGGGTGGGTTGCACATACCGGTTTCCACACACACATGGGGGCCAGATGTTGGCATGCTAGTATGTGCAAGGATTGCTGTAGGGAGGGGTGGAGAGGAAGGTAAATAGGGAGGGAGGGAGGGAGGAGGAGGGAGGAGGGAGGGGGACAGAGGGAAGGACCGTTAGTTATTTTGCAAGGTTATAGGAAAACATTATTTATTTTTTTGTGAACTTGTCACAGATAAAAAACAAAATGACAGTCAGCAAGAAAGCTACACATAGGGCTGAGGAGATGTCTCAGTCACAAAGTGCTTGCTATGCAAACAGAGCGTGAGTTTGGCTCCTCTCCTCACCTCTCTGTCTCTGTTTGTCTGTCTGTCTGTCTGTCTGTCTGCCTGCCTGTCTCTGTCTCTGTCTCTGTCTCTGTCTCTGTCTCTCTCTCTCTCTATCTCACACACACACACATTCACGGGCAGGGGGGTGGGTACCAGCACTGAGGAGGCAGAGACAGGAGGATCCTTGAGTATACTGGCCAGCAGCCTAGTTTATGCCATGTAATCCATGAGCTCTGGGTTCAATGGGAGATCCTGTCTCCAAAAAGAAGATGGAGAGGTAAGAGAGATGGCTCAGTGGTTAAGACCACTGGCTACTCTTGCAGAGGACTTAGATTAGATTCCAAGCACCAATATGGTAGCTCATAAGCGTCTGTAACTCCAGTTTCAGAGGATCAAATCCATCTTCTGGCCTTTGCAGGCACCAGGCATGCACATGGCATACAGACATTCTTGCAGGCAAATATACATACATACACATTAAATAAAAATAAATAAATAAATAAGATATAAAGCAATTAAAGAAGACCTCTGGCCTCCATATGCATACACATACCATATTTGTACTTACCTGTACATACGTGTACACATACATATCTGTCTTCACTTACACACTCACAGCCAAGGGATCTATATATATAGAATCACAGCTACACTTACAAGGTGAAGACCACCTGGGTAGTGTCACGTGGTATAGGTGCACCACTAACACTCCCTAGAGCATGGGTGCACATTCTACACATACATACTGACCCACCTCTTGGTGGGAGGTACTTTACCTGCCTTGTCATCTTGCTGCCCAAATCTAGGTTGTTCAGGAAGATTTACCCATTAGGAAAAATGACAATAAAAAATGCAAGTAAACATTGCATCAAATTCAAGAGACTGATTTATTTAACTGAGGAGAAAGGAGACCACAGACGGGGTACAGGGAATGCCACTCCTCCCTACGCTGGGTAAGGAGTGCGTAGGTGTTGCTTTTGTTTATGTCCATATCTTCCACAAGAACATCGTACATTCTTATGTGGCAATATTGCATAATTTACCAAACAAAAAGTACAGAGCTCATCCCAGAAAATCCTTAAGCATCTGCAGCACTTACATAACGGGTCTTATATTTTTGGTTGGGAGCCTAGTCTTTAATGGCTGAGCCGTCTCTCCAGCCCATGAAAATGCACTTTTAATACATTAGACACTCTTGAAAACTAGTATGCCAAAGGTATCTCGGTGGCTACCTAACAGTATGGGCAAAGTGCTGGGAGAAGGCCTGGTGGGTAAAAGTACCTGCGTGCAAGTTTGAAGACTTGAGTTTGAATCCCCAGCACCCACATAAAAACCAAACAAGGCCATGTATGCCCATAGTTTGAGAGCTGGGGTGATGGAAACCCCTGAGGCTTGTGGTCCAGCCAGTCTAACTGAACCTGCTGGTTCCAGGCTCGGTACGGAGACCTTGCCTCCAAAGTTAAAGCAAAGAGCAACCGAGGAAGACGCCTCATAGTGATACCTTCCCTCCATATATGTGCACACACATGTGCACCCCCACAAAAACATTTAGTCATCTGTGTTACATGAGAGTTTCCTACAGAATGAAATGTTTCCTCTGGGAGGTTGGGGAAGGCTCCTGAGACACAGAAGGTGAACAAAGGACACACGTCGTCGGGGAAAGCTGAACCACGTAAGATCTTCAAGGTCCCTCCCTGGCTTTATAGAAGCAGTTAGCAGCAGCCCTGGAAGGATGCTCTGAACAGTGGAGCTGAGAGAAGAGAGACCTCCTGAGCATGTGGAGCTGCCAGCAGGCTGTGCAGAGAGCTTCAGGGCTGCGGCTCTTGGGAGTTATCTATCCTTCCCTGGGAGGGCTTTTCAGTGATGCAGCCACTTCCGTATTACCCCCATCCTGTATCCCTGGTCCACATGCCTGTTAATAATCCCAATAAAACTCACTGGATCCCCACATTGGACCTTGGTGCCATTGTTACTTTCATCTGTCATGGATTCCCTTCCTGGGGTAAATAGGTGTGTGTGTGTGTGTGTGTGTGTGTGTGTGCGTGTGTGTGTGTGTGTGTGTACATGTGCATATTTTTATGTGACAGACTTTTTCTGGAGGAGATACACACACACACACACACACACACACACACACAAACACACACATACCACTATGGACAAAGCAATAACATCAACCAATAACACCAATCTATCCTCACACTGACTGAGGAGATTTCAGATGGCTGTGGAGAATGGCCCATGCCCAGTAGAGATGTACTTGACACACTTTTTTCTCCCATGTAATGTTACAATGTCATGTAATGTTCCAAGAGTCTTCAGCTATTTGCAGACCTAGTTTGACAAGTCTGAGATTCAAACTTCAATTGCATGGGCCAGGGTTCAGGGGTAGAAATGCTACAATGTTTCAAAGAAAAATTACTTGTCACAGTGAAGCCTGTGAGACTGCTGAAGTGTTTGATTCCCGACTCGCTGGGTAAATGGTGGCACATCCATGCAGAGGGAAAACATGAACACACCAAAAAATATGATATTACTCTAGTCAGTATGGAAAGATGTAAGTGACGTTACAAGAAGCAAGGGTAGGAGAGGCTGATCAGAAATATAGGAATAAAAATGTTTTTACAACTGTGTGCACATGCACATGCACACAGTCAGGCTAATCCCTGTCCACATCCTCTTAGGACTGGCTATGTGCTCTTCCCGCATGGATTCCCACCATCAATATCAGCATCAGGATGAACCTTTTGAAGCAACCCCACCAACTTGCTCTTCTATGCAAATGCTCCAATGGCCTCCGAGACCTGTCACTCAGCATCAAGCCAGGATGTGCAGTGCTGTGACATGCCCTACACATTCTGTACCCACTCCGTGCTTCCCACTGTCCATCTGACTACCCCCTACCTGCTCACCCTACCCTTGTCACTGAGCTGTCCTGTCCTCCATCAGTCCTCAGTTCCCCACATGCTCTTCCCTCACCTTCCCAGTGTCCTCCTCCCATGAACTCCCCTCCCCACACCTTCCCCCACCCCTGCACCACCCTCTGCAGGGTCGGTGGAATGCATTGACTTTGTTGGTTCTCCACCTATGGCAGCTCCTGAGGACAAAGGCTCCTGTTTGTTTTTTCCCTGCTATATCCTCAGAAACCAGAACAACACTGGGCATGTAGGAAGCCTCAATACGTGTTTCCAGAGTGATTGGCAGAACAAAGGCAGGAGACAATGGTAGACATGAAACGTGGCGTGCGGAACAATGAACTATGGAATCCCCATGGAACCATGCGCACTGGTTGTGTCTTTAACTAACGTGGCCAGAGCTGGCTTCTCAGGAATGTGGCATTTTGAACAAGATCTGGGAGAGAAGCAGGATTTGGGTGCTCAGAGGCAGGAGGTAAAGCTGTCCTAGATGAAGGGAACAGAAAGAGACAGTGTCCTGAGGCTAAAATAGCCTAGTGTCCACAGACCTGAGGTAGGGTAGCTTGGAAGGGTGACCTGAGCCCAACAGTGTCAGGGACAGTGTGGAGGATGGTTTAGTAACTTCTTCTCTTCTTCTTCTTCTTCTTCTTCTTCTTCTTCTTCTTCTTCTTCTTCTTCTTCTTCTTCTTCCTCCTCCTCCTCCTCCTCCTCCTCCTCTTCCTCCTTTCTTCGTCTTCTTCTCTTCTTCTTCCGTCTTCCTCCCTCCTCCTCCTCCTCCTCCTCCTCCTCTTCCTCCTCTACCTCCTCCTCCTTCTCTTCCTCCTCCTCCTTATTTATTTTAGAAAATATTTTGTTACATTTTATTCAGTGTGTGTGTGTATCTGTGTGCATGTATGTTAAGCTGCACATGTGGAAGTCAGAGGACAGTCCATTTGTTGGGATCTATTCACCACATGGGACCCAGAGATGAAACTCGGGTCATTAGACTTGACAGCAAGCACCTTCAGTGGCTGGCCCTGAATTATTTCTATCATTGAATGGGGATCCAGGATTCTGAACCCATGGGTCTACTTTGTGTGGATCCATATCAGAAAGACCTGCTTTCCTGGGACCCCCAATGCAGCTTTGGGGACAGTGGCCATGGGTAAGAAATCCCATTAGCCTTCTTGTAAAATGACAGGTTCTTGCCTCCTAGGTAGTCTGAAACACACACAATTACATCTTTTCTCCCGTTCTCCCCAGAGTGAGATTAGAAATCCTTTTTTTTTCCCTTCGCACTCAAACAAGCTCAAGTCTAACTTAAATTTACATCCAGATAAATAAGGTTGCCCCTAGCAACGGCTTCAGTTGAGATGTTTCATAGAGCAGGGAAATTATGCCATCATTTATTTGCTTGTTTGTTTTGTTTGCAGTGAGGACACTTAGCAAGACGCCCCATCTTCCTCACTAAGTGTGAAGTGCACAGCTCTGTGTGGCTAGCCGGATGAGAATACTCGGGTGTGCTTCTCTCTCTCTCTCCCACTGTCTTCAGGATGGCTGCTACTGCTTGCAGAAGAAAAGGAACAAGATTGAAGGGTTCCGTCGAGCCCAAACCGAGTGAGCCACTCTTATGCTCTAAATGCCCTGGCATAATTTACATGGCAATGTGGCAATAAATCTCTCTGTGATCTCCTCTGCTCGAAAACTGGCTGAGAAAAGATAAATGGAAGGAAATTGACCTTCTGCCTGAGGTAAAGGACAGTGCCTGGCTGGAAGCCTGGGGCTCAGCAGTGTGTGTGAGTGAATCTAAGGGGTTTGTGGAGAGCAAAAAAGGAGAAAGAGGCTGCTCTCAGAGTGAAAGGAAGGACTGAGGGGTTTGTTTGTTTGTTTTTTCCCTAAAGAAAGTGCAACAGAAGACAGATTCATTCTTGTACACTTCACCCGTCCAGCTGTGCCCCCAGGCACTGGGCCCCACCTTCTGAAGTGCCACGGGGGCAACAGAGTCATGCCTCCGTAGGGAGAAAGTTCTTCCATATGGCCATTTTGGGGGCACTCAACCTGCAGAGGGAGGAGAGCGGAGGGGGAGGTAGAACGCAGAGTGGTGTACCATTTCTGGGTAAGGCCTGCCAAGGAAGAAAATGCTCCGACAGCTCTGGCTCTGTCTGTCCCTACTAGACCAGGTGAATGCTGACCGCAGGCCAACTTGAACTTGGACCTATTGCCGTTTCCCAGTTCATGAGCCATGGCTGACCCAAAAGCTCTGTGTCTGTATTTGAATTCAAATCTCTATTGTCCTTGCTTTTTAAAAAACTAAGTACAGCCACAGGCACCTAGGATCCCTGCTCTGGAGAGGTGTGGAGATGAGGAGGGGAATTTCCTAGAGCCCACAGACCAGTCTAGCTGAACTGATGAGCTTTAGGTTAATGAAAGACTTTTCAAAAACATAACATTCCGTCACAGGCCTAGGGGAGGGGAATAGGGTGAAAGAGGGAGGGAGGGGGGAGCGGGAGGATACAAGCAAGGGGATAACATTCAAGATGTAATCTGAATAAATTACTTAAATAAATAAGATAAAGCATAATATGGGGAATTACAGACAGAGACCCTGGACATGGACTTCTGCCTTCCACGTGCATGCACACAATTACACTCACAAAGGAAGGGAAGCCCAGTGGGAGGTCCTCAGGCCACTAGTGGCACAGTTGCTAAAGGGGACTGGGGATGGTCTTGGTGTCTCTTTTCTTCCTCCTCCTCCTCTTCCTCCTCTTCTATCCACAACTGTGGAGGTTGCCCTCTGCCCTCCATACGCATGTGCATGCGTATGCACAAGCACTAACAACACGTGTGCACAAACAGACATGAAGCAGGATCACCCCGTGGACATGGAAATCGGGACAAAACTCTAGGAGGTCAGATGACAGTCTCAGGTGCTGGTCCTCACCTTCCGCTTGGTTTAAGGCAACAATTGCTGTGATTAAATATTGTGGCTGAAAGCAAGTTGATGATGACAAGTCCATCACGGAAGAAAATCAGGGCAGGAAGTGGAAACAGGAACTTGACACAAACTGTGAAGAGGCACTGTTTATTGCTTCACTCACATGCTTGGGTAGCTTTTTTTATATAGCCCAGGACCACTTGCTTAGGGATGGTGCCGCTTGCAATGGGCTGTGCTCTTCCACATCAATTAACAGTTTAGACAATGCCCCCACCACCAAGAAATGTCACTGGCCAATCCGATCTAGGCTATCGCTCAGTTAACGCTCTCCTCTCAGATTGGTCTAGCTTACGCCACTGGCCAATCTGATCTAGGCAACCCCTCAGTTAGTACTCTCCTCTCAGATGGGTCTAGCCTATGCTAAGCTGACAACGGAAGCTAACTAGGACAAAATTGTTCTACTTTGCCACTTACATGCGCCAGGCAATCTGACACAGGAATTTTTGGGAAGTCTCTTGTCTTCTCTTCCTGTCCCTGCTGTAGACAGGTTAGATGTACAGACCAGCATGCATACTGAGTCTCCATGTTTGTACAGCAAGCACTTTACCCACTGAGCCATTTCCCCAGACCCTCGTCACAGGTTTCCACACATCGTGAAAAGCAGGACACCGCTAACCTCTACTCCCTTGGTACACCTGGAAGCTACGGCTTCAAGGGCTCGAGTGTCATTTAAAAGCCAGCAGTCAGACTTGATTGTGCATTGTCCCTCTGCCCAGGGTGGCAAATGAAAGAGATTTGTTTGTGCTGCTGATTCGGAAGCACAAATACTCCACAGATAATACTGGGACTCTGGGGTAGCTGGAGGGGTCCAAGACTTTTCTATTGGCATGGCGGGTCTCCAGAACAGCAACCAACTCAGAATGAAATAGGACTGCTGTGTTAGCTTCTCCCCTTCGGAGGGTCAACTGCGCTGTTAGTGAACAGGAAGTATCTAGAAACCAATGTTTGGCCTCTTATGGGAGGTGTCCCTGGTGATGAAGAGGAGGTAAATTTAGCTTAGCTATTGCTCACCTGGGAAGTGTGCTGTTGCTTGCTTGTTGGGTAAGGGCTAAGTGTGTGAGGGTCAAAGTTCCTGGTGTTGAGTTCTGAATTTAATCCATCTAGACAAATGTCCACCTCCTGCCAAGCCTGTTCAGACACCTTGATACTGGGGCAAGTAGGAGACTCCAGGAGCTAGGGCAGGGGAGGTGGCTCCGCTGGCAAAGTGCTTGCTTTGCAACCACCAGGACCTGAGCACCATCCCCAGCATCCATGTGGCTGTCTCTTGTAATCCCAGTATGGGGGTGGGGGAGGGAGAGGGGAGTTGCTCAATGCCCCATCAACCTAATCCAATTAACAAGTTCTGGGTCAACTAGAAAGCCTGTCTCAAACACCATGGTGGCACATGCATTTAATCCCAGAACTCATGAAACAGAGCTAGGAAAAAGTCTAAGAGTTTGAGGCCAGATGGTCTATATATTGAGATATTGTCTCAAAAAAGAAACAAAACAAAAAGCAAAAAACAAGAACAAGATTGACAACACCTGAGGAACAGCACCTAAGATTCTACACACAGGCACATACCCAAACACACACAACACAGAAAGGGGGGAGAGGGAGAGAGGGGGAGGGAGAGGGAGGGAGGAGGGAGGGAGGGAGAGAGACAGAGAGACAGAGAGACAGAGACACAGAGACAGAGACACAGAGACAGAGGGAGAGGGAGGGAGGAAGAGAGAGGGAGGAAGAGAGAGGGAGGGAGGGAAGGAGAGAGAGAGACAGAAAGACAGAGACAGACAGAGAACACAAGTACCTAAGTTACTGGGACTGTAGTTCCTCCCATCTGCAGAGGGCCCCCTTGTGTCTCTCCTGCCCTCCCCTCTACCCTTACATCTCATGCCCTACGCAAGGCAAGCCCCAGCTGAGGGCTGCAGCTCTCCTCCTTTCTTATGTCTTTCCTCATTTTGATCCTCCCCACAAAAAGCGTAAAAATATCAGATGGGCAGTGGGCTCTGCTGCAAACCCGGGTGAGCACACATAGCAGTGCCACACACGGACTTCGTGTGGCTTCCCTGCATAGCAGCATGATTTATCACTCAGGAGTGCTGTAAGAAATTGATTTTTAAAAACTGACTCTGCTAAAGGGAGAATTTGTATAGATTTAAACTGTGAACTCTGGGGAAGAGGGCAGGTCAAAAACTAACGGGTTTAGTATCTAACTTTATAAGTGCCAAAAGAGTCATTTGAGGAGACTGACTACCCCAGGGTCAGGGCCCACAGCTTGCATGTTGCACGGTCTAATTCCCACCCAGGCTCCTCCAGCTTCATGATTAATGTTCTTACTGGTATTCCCCCTACCCACAACCTCTCGTCATCCTGGTCTCAGCCCATCATGTGACACGCCAATACCCCACTCCCTGTGGGCCTCTCTCACCTTTCTGTCTATCCCCGGGGAACTCGCAGACAGTTGCCACTTGATAAATGTTTGTCAAGCAGCTTGTCTGCCCGAATGGTTTGCTTCTATCGATGACACCAGTTTGTTCCATAATAATCAGTTTGGGCACACTTGTGATGATTTATCCCGCATCCTGGTCGGGCACTCAAAGGGCACCGCTCAATTAAAGATTCTCAGGGAGAACACTCCACGAGGCGCTTTCTAGATGGGTTTGGAAACACGGGGTCAAAGAGCAGTGAAAGCATGAAATGATTTTATGGGGGGGGGGGAGAAGTGATTTAAAGCCAAAGGTCACAGCTCTTCACAATTCATTTTCTGGGAGGCGGCTGGGGCCTGGCTTACTCCAGGCCGGCTGAGGGCCAAGATCCTAGGAAACACTCTAGCCTGCATTGAGGAGCAGCTCCCAAGTGCCCCGGCGGCATGTCCCAGCACACTGCTAACGTACTGCTCTGCTTCTTCTTTTGGAGGAATAATTCCTGAAGTTTCCAGAGCATGGAGCTTGACAGTATCTGCATCCTGGCATGCAGATTTGTTTTCATCTTTAATAAATGACAAAACTATGTGTGTATCACTGAGTTATTTTAAGATAGATCTATTCATGATTTGATTATTTGCTTTATATAGAAATATGCTTGGGGTCATGTTGAAAGTTATCAGGGGGGCCAGGCGTGGTGGCACATGCCTTTAATCCCAGCACTTCGGAGGCAGAGGCAGGTAGATCGATGTGAGTTCAAAGCCAGCCTGGTCTACAAAGTGAGTCCAGGACATCCAAGGCTACACAGAGAAACCCTGTCTCAAAAAAACAAAAACAAACAAACAAAAAAACCAAACCAAAACCAAAAACAAACTAAAAGTTATCAGGCAAAAGAAAGGGGTCATGAGGGGAAGACGTTGAAGAACCCATGTGTTAAGACATGTGGCCCTAGAGGTTAGCATATGTACTGTGCTGACTTAGCATGAGCTGTCAACAGTCTAGACACACCTAGATGAAGCAGTCTCAGTTGAGTTATTGGCGTTATCAGGATGGTCTGTGACATGTCTACAAAGGATTGTATTGTTTTAACAGATGCTGGAGAAACCAGGCCACTGTGAGTGGTCCCATTCCCCAGGCAGGTATTCCAGGCTATAGAAGAAGAGCCAGGCAAGCAGGAGTCAGAGTGAATCAGCCAGCAAGCATTATTCCTCTGTCGCTCCTACCTCCAGGTTTATGCCTTGAGCTCTGCCTGGACTTTCCTCGATGATGGATTGTGAATGGAAGAGTGAGCCAGATAAATCCTCTCCTCTCCTAAATTGCCTATGGTCGGAATGTCTCATTAAAGCATCAGAAAGGAAGACATGGGTATTAATCTGGGATTGTTTCTTTCTCGTGACTTCAGCCCTTCTGTGCTTGATTACTTATTAGAGAACGTGACAGCGGGTGAGACGAGCCCCTATGATCATCTGTAGAAAATTCCTTTCAAGGAGGCTGGAGGTAGCTGACCCCAGAGTGGCTACCTCTCTGTGCCTTTACCCAAGGCAGCAGGTTCTGGGAGAGAACAAACCAAGGAAGTGTGTCCGGCCACATTTTTGGGGTCTAATCAACAGTAAAAGAGTCCCTAACCTTGGCTACCTCCTTTCTGAAGAGGACAATCTCCCTTCACTGGAGAAAGTCACAGGTGGCAAAGTGGGGGGTGAGGATAGCGTGAAGGGGAGCAAAAAAAAAAAAAAAAAAAGGGAAAAAAGTAGAAGAGCATCCCTTCACGTCAGGGTCTGAGCATCACTTGGATTTTTAGTCTGTCCATGTTGCGGAAAGACCTAAGGGACCACATGGGGTCTCCATTCTTCTCCACACACAGGATTCCAAACAGAGCAGGGCTAAGCTGGAGCCTTAGATGCCAGGAATAGGCAGGTGAGGTGGTTCAGTGGGGAAACCACTTGCTTTTCTAAACCTGACAACACGAGTTCAACCCCCGGGACCCACAAAAAAGCTGGATGTGATGGAGGAAGACATCTGAAACCCCAGCAGTCCTGTAGGAAACAGGAGGCACCTAGAAGCTCACAGGCAAGACAGCCAGGAGAACGCAGGGCAGAGAAACAAGAGATCCTGCCTCTCCGTGTAGAAAGAGAGATCAGAGGACATTTTTCAGGAGTCAGGTCCCTGGAATTGGAGTTACAGATGGTTGTGAGCTGCCACGTGGGTTCTGAGAACTGGACTCGGGTCCTCTGCAAGAGCTCCTAACTGAAAAGACTCTCCCCAGCTTGCCTTTTAATGTTTTATTGGCATACGTTTATATTTGATAGTGACGAGTTTCCAGTGACATGTTCATATACGTTGACAGCATTCCACCCACTCTTCCCCATTCTCCCTCTCCATGTCATTACGCCCATTTCATTCCCAATGTAGTCTCGAGCCTAGTTTCATTTATTTTTTAAAATATTTTATTTTTAATTATATGTAGATGGTTACGAAGGTTTTTGCAGTTGAATACAGTGCCCGTGGAGGTGAGAAGAGGGCATCAGGTTTCGCAATGTGGGAGACAGAGGTGGTTGTGAGCCACCTGGTGTGGATGCTGGGATGCTGGGAACCAGACTTGAGTCCTCTGTAAAACCAATGAGTGCTCTTAACCACTGAATCACCCCACCATCCCTCGGTTGGTGCCCCACATAGGTGTATGATTTTATGTATGTATATAAATTCTAGGATCTACAAATGAAATAAGCATTCACCTTTCTGAATCTGGCTTGTTTTAACTAATATGTTGATTTTTCACTGCGCCCATTTGCCTACAAATGACATAAAATAATTCTCCTTTAGAATGGAATAAAATCTCATTGTGTTTGGATGACTTTTTCTTCATGCATTTCTCTGTTGATGGATACCTTGGCTCAGCCAATTATTTGGCTACTGGGAATGGTGCTGCGATGAACAAAAATACATATGTACCTCTGTGATGTGGACTCAGAGGCCTTTGAGAAGGTGACCAGGAGCGATACTGTTGGGTCATACGATAGTTCTATCCTTACTCTCTTGAGGATCTTCAACATGGAAAAACAAAACCCAGTGGTACCCAGGGGAGGCTCAGGACTTCAGCTCTAGATCCCTAAAAATCTAGGGATCTGGAAAGTGGGGCAGGATCTTGTCAGGATCTAGACAACAGAAAGGGCACATCCACCAACTATGACAGGAAGCTAGAACATGCTATTGTCCACATTTGGGGGATCTAACAGGGGTGTTATATGCCTTCACCCTGTGATTGACACAGCCATGGATACACAATACACTTCCAAACTATGACCTAGTGACAGGTGACTTTGTCTCTGCTTCACAAACGGTCCTCTAGAGCTGTTCTCCCAACAGATAGCTTTGGGATGAGTATTCAAGAGTGAAAGGTCACAAGGCAAAAGGATCCTGGGGTCCCTACATCACTTTGGGGGAATGATTAAGTCCGTTTGTTTAGACTTTACAAGAGTGTGGAGGAAGCTTTTGCAATGACCAAGGGCGAAGTATCTATGAAGGTGGCTGGCACTACCTTAATATGATCCCAAGGCAGCTAGAAAGTCTTCTGAGTCACGATTGGCTCCTTGTCCGCAGGTAACATTGAAGAACACCTAGAGATTAAATTCTCCTATCTTCTGGATGGGTCAAATGAAGGCCTTAGATGGTGAATCACAGAAGAGTTAGGGATCAGACCCAAGCTGCTTTTTATTTCTTCTGTTTCTAATCTATGGCCCCTCTTCCCCTTTCTGTATTGCCTTCAATGGCCATGCAGACCTCGTATCCCAGAGAGGAGCACTGAGCTGTCAAGATCCACCACTATGCTTGGAGAAACTCACACAAAACCTTCCCTGCCGTCTCCACTTTGCTGATCCTAAGAGGACAGTGGCACAGCAAATCCTCAGACTGTTCTGATTTTCTCATTTCTGTGACAAAAGGCCTGGCAAAAAGCAATTTAAGGGACAAAGATTTTATTTTGGTGTTTGGTTTGGACATACAATCACAACCAAAAGACATTAGATGGAAAATCTAGAAAATCAGCTTATAAGCTTCACATAACGTTGATTATGATGTGTTGTTACAATTTTACTATCTTATTCTTAATTATTGATTGTGGGGGGAGGGGGCAGGAATGGGGAAAGGATCAGCCTCACTGTGTAGCCCAAACTTGGCTTAAATATCGCCCTTCCACCGTAGCTTTCCCAGCGTTAGAATTAAAGGCATTCAGCTCTTGAATTAGTTGATGTTTCTGCTATTACCTAAGTAATGAAGGCAACTTTATCATAGGTGTGTGTGTGTGTGTGTGTGTGTGTGTGTGTGTGTGTGTATGTGTGTGTGTGTGTGTACAGGGAGAGAGAGAGAATAACATGTTCAGTGCTATTCAGCAAGTCAGAAGTCAAGTAGCCATGGAATAATAACCCTCCCTCCAATAACGGAAAACCATCATAACAACATCCTTTAAGCATCTACTGTGTAATAGACATCATGCTGAATACCTCAAATAGTTCATCATTGATTGTCAAAGAGAGATCAATGAAGATGAAACTTTCCATACCCTTATTTTACAGATGACAAAATAGAGGCTCCCCCTGCCCCCAGAATGAAGCAAGCAGTCTTAGGCTCCATGATGCCACTCTGTCAAGCCTCTTTGAGACTATCATTGGTCATCCTAATAGAAAATCAAACTGCACATGGCTGCATATGAAAGCAGATGTGATGTTTTCTACTGTGTCATCATTGGACAGTTGGGGCTACCAAGGAAAACACAGGACACTTTCCGAGATTTCCAGGTTCCCTGTCTGAGGGTCTTCCTCCATGCCAAAGCTATCATCTCACAAGGAAATCTGCCACAGATATAGAACTTTCTAGTAAGGAGCCAAACCTCTAGTTTGAAGAGGTGTGAACTCCAGCAAGCTATTTAAAAATGTAAAACCCGCCAGACAGACACTGGAGTCAGACCCAACTACAAAGCCAGCCTCTTCCCAGAATAAGCTGTGATCTTTCATCTTTCTAATTCACACATGTGTTTCCTCTACAAAACACCAGTGGGTGGAAGCAGCCATACCTCATAATGGCGAACTCAAACCATAACAAGGAACCACTGTTAAGTGACTCCCATCATACCCTGCCTGGCTCTAGGACAGCACACGGAGCACACCAGAGTTAATTCCCACTGTTGTTGGATGCAAGACAACTTTACAAGTCACCCTGAAAGTGTAGTTAACTCAGAGCTGAATAAAGTGCAGGCTGTTTAGATTATTTTCTTGCTTAAACGTGTTCTTTCACCATTTTATTCCCATATATAACACATTCTGTTTCCTCTCATCCTCTTCCTCCCTTATTTCTCACATCCCCCTTTTCTTTCATCTTCCTTCTTACACCCCCCCTCCACACATGCATGGGTTTAGTTTCATTTGGTTTTGTGATCCTAGGATTTTTAACCAAGACACGTGTGTTTTCGGGTTTGGAAATCTCTGTTGGACCCCTGTGGGTTCACACCTAAATGACCGTCCTTCCCTCGGAATTCACCAACTGGATTTATTTTTCTGTTGAAGTTTTATTTTTGTATCTCTGGGGGCCTTGTCAGCCACCGGTCACAGGAAACTACTT
Organism: Acomys russatus; assembly: GCF_903995435.1. NCBI lineage: Eukaryota > Metazoa > Chordata > Mammalia > Rodentia > Muridae > Acomys > Acomys russatus. The sequence goes on from NC_067165.1 coordinate 37,265,276, forward strand.
AAAATATAAGTGAATTAACCTTGAGGAGAGGTTGATGTTGATGGTAGGGATGTGGGGGTGACAGTAGTGTGACAATGTATCCTGGTTAATTTCAACACAACTCAGAATTATCTGCAAAGAGAAGCTCAACTGAGGAACTGTCTGGATCGGATTAGTCTGGGGGCAGGTCTGTGAGGGACTGTGTTGATTGCTAATTGATGGAGAAGAGTCAGGCAGATGGCTCTGAATTGTATAAGAAATCAGATTGAGTATAAGCTAGCATGTAAGTTGGCTAGCAGGCTTCATCTTCCATGATTCCTGCTGTGCTACTTTAGCTGTGAAGAGAGTTCCTTGGTTAGAGGTAATGCGCGGAGAATACCAAGCAGGCCCACCTTCAAGTTCCTGCCTTAATCACATACATGCCTTGACAACTATCAATGATAGGCTACGATCTGGAATTGTAACACGAATAAAACCTGTTCTTCTCCTAAGTTGATTTTGGCCAGAGTGTTCTATGACAGTGGCAGACAGCAAACTAAAAAACACATATCACATACACATGCAGAACTGTCTAAATGCAAATGTAATTAAGTAAAAAAAAAAATGTGAAAAAAAAAAGTCAGTCCTTCGGTCATGCAAGTAGCCACATGAAGCCAGTGGCTGCCTCTCTGGCTGGCATAAACATAGAGTGTTGCCATGCTTGCAAAAAGACTCTGTGGATAACAGGGTCCACGTGATGGAGTTCAGTAGACCTGGAGTAGGCTCTCTCTATGTGAGGCTGGGTTTGCACAGCTGGCTGGAGCAGGATGGTGAGACCATGAGGTTCGGCAGTCCCCAGCATGGTCTGACACTCCCTGGAAAGATGCAAACTATCAGAATGTCTTCCTTCCTGTGTAGGTGATTTTGACGTAATGACTTCAGGCTCCCCCAGAGCAAGGAACTTTGGAAAGTGAGGTTGACGTCCCTCAAGCACTTGACTCTTTCCTCAGATCCAAATATGATTTAAAGGCATCGTTCATTGAAAAAAACTTTGTGGCAATAGGATGTTCCTATCTGCTGTGAAAAACACAATTCTAGGAAAATATAAATTCTGAGAGACTGTCTGCCTTAAAATGAATGGCCTGAGAGCAAACAGGAGGATGAATTCTTTACATCTGTTCATCTTTTCATTTTCGCCCAACATGACCATATTTTTGTATAAAATATGTTATGTGGATATGAAATATGTCATAGTCAGACTTTTTTTAATTCAGAGGATAACACCTCAATAATGCCTCTATTTAAAAGCATTCTATTTCCAAGAAACGCTCAGAGGAGTTCGCACACATATTTTTCTAAAACAGATAAACAGTGTTAAAGCCAGATACGTCGTGGGCCAGGAAAGTGTTTCTATTATAAATTTGTTTTGTTTGGGAGGAAAAAAGAAAGTAACAAGGAAGAAACTCAGTTGGCTGCAATTGAGTTAAAGAAGGGCGAATTCTTTTTCTTGGCATTTTGCAGTTCGTGGCACAATCTTGGTTTTCCTACTTGTAAAGACCGTGGGAAATAAACTAGACAACCCTTTATCCTTGCTAAAAGAAGGCAACTTGTTACTAGATTCATAATGTGTAGGTGCATACAATATTCTGATGTCTTTGAATTTCCTTCAGCTTAGTCACAGATTGCCCATGCTACCTTTTGCCCTGTGGCGACAGGGTGGTCCTAAACACTTGGTCATCAATGTGAAGATTCCCATTCCAGAATGCTGACAGAGGAGGAGGGTGGTCACCTTGAGGCCACCCAGTGGCACTGAGTTGAGGATGAATGATCTTACTTGGGGAGGGAGCAGAGTAGTAGACCAACATCCTTTTAAGGTGGTACAGAATCTTAGAACTCAGGTTTGCTTTCTCTACTGTCTTTTAAGGTGGTATAGAGTTTTAGAGAGAGGTCAGGTTGCTTTCTCTACTGTCTTTTTTTGCTTAGTATCAGGACCCTCTGTTCTAGCTGCATTTCTGTTACTGTGACAAATACCCTGGCCAAAATAGCACAGTGGGGAAGGGTTTGTTTGGCTTGCAGTCCATCAATTCTGGAACATCAAGGCAGGAACCCAAGCAGCTAGACACATCTTATTTATAGCTAAGAGCATATAGGGGAGCACACCTCCACTCGCTTGTGTTCAGGCAGTTTTCTTCATTCTTACACAGCTCAGGGCTGCCACCTAGGGAATGGCGCCACCTACAGTGGGCTGGGCATTCCTATATGAATTATCAATTAAGACAGTCAGTCCCTCACAGACATGCTACAGATGAGCTTGATCTAGCTAGTTTCCCCCACTAAGACTCTCTTCTAGGTGATTTTAGGTTGTGCCAATTGACAGGCAAAACCAACAGGCATAACTTGTTTGCTAGATTCGCCAGGATTTCTAAAATTACAGGTAAGGGACTCTGACAGTCCCAGGGTAGTTTATCTGGTCCTCAAGTGAAAGTGGATGCTCTTTTACAATGCTCCTCCCATTTTGCGTAACAGTTGCCTCCTGTCAATCATGTCAGAGAAGGTCATCATTGTGCCTAGTGTCCAAAACCCTCTTCTGAGGGTCCTTTTCCCAATGGCAATCAGAATAGCCTTCTACCCACTCTGATTCAATGGATTAAGAGGACTTGCGATGTGATCCAAGCTGTCTAGTAGCCTGGGATAGAAACTTAACCTCCTCTGTGCCCAATGTCTAACTTTGTGATGTTGGATACGTTACTGCAGCATTCTATCCCCAAGTGTATTCATCTAAGAAAAGGGGACAATGACATTTGCCTTAGGATCATTGTAAGTGTACCATGAGAAAGAATTACACTGGAACTTTTTTTTTAAATTCCCATTAAAATCATTGAGAGTTGGTTTGTTAGAAATTCACTCAAAGGAATTTTAATTATGTGTATGTGTGTGTTTGTTGAGGGGGTTGTTGTGAGTGCAGGTACCCATGGAGTCTAGAATGTGGCATCATATCCCCTAGATATGGAGTTACAGGCATCTGTGAGCCACCCACCACGGATACGGGGAGCTGAACAAGATGTCCTTAAATGCTGAGCTATCCTTCTAGGCCCTAGAAATTTATTCTTACAGTGGTTCATTTCTTCAATGGTTAAAATTCTCTCTCCGTGGAAATATAGTCACATGCCACCTAGCATGCTGGTCAGTAGCCGACCACAAGGATGGTGATGGTTACTGTAAGATCTGGATCTGAATAAAACAAACAAACAAATAAACAAAAACCATGAGCCAACACACTCCTTGTTTGAGTGTATGTTGTGATGCTGGTGTGATCAAACTTACTGCATCACTATCTAGCATGTTCTGATTATACAGGGTTCATCATCCTCAATGGTGGCATTAAATACCAGTGTTACTTGTAGTAGACATTTTGGTTTCTTTAAAAACTAAGTCATGTTATGTAAACAGGTTTTTGTTTTAATCCCATGGGTATGGAGATGCTTTTAGTTTGTCCGCAGCTGATAACAGCATCTGGTGGCTCAGAGAGGAGTGTGGTCTTTGCCAGCCACAGTTAGTTTAACCCGAAGGACCAGGAGAGGGTATAAATACCAGATCCCAGAGAGAGGGCAGACTCTTTGAGGAGAGAGATAGAGAAAGAAGAAGGCTGCTGGTTCTGCTGGAGAGCTGGATATCCTGACGACTGAGGTTGGTAACGTCCCAAAGAATCTCATGACCCTAACCAGCCATAACTGAGTCTAAAGAGGTCTACATCCCCTGTCCCTTCTAACCTTTTGTCTCTCCTATCTAGGGTCAGGGGGTTGGAAGGGAGGTAGAGGCTTAGGAACTCCAAATAAAAAATAGTTTTGAAAGGCACTTATGGCTACTAATATATGTATTTACTGCATTACACTTCTTATCATTGTGTCAGAGTGCATTCCATCTGCAGATCAAGCAAATGTTTTCTGTAAACCAGTATGTGAGTCACAGAATTTTCTTAACCCTTCCTTGTTTTTATAGATCTCTTCCTGGCGTGAAGAGGCCACATGGGGTGAGCATCCGATGTAAAACCACCTCATGTCTTAATTTCCAAAACATTTCCTGGACTGGATAGATGGCTCAATGGGCAAATAAAATGGTCTTGATGCCAAGCCTGACAACCTGAGTTAAATTCCCTAGAACTTCCACGGTGGAAGGAGAAAACCAACTCCTGCAAGTGACTGCTACACATATACATGGACGAGTGAACGAACAATATATTTTCAAAAGATCTCTTCACTGTCAAGTTACACATATGCATATTTTTAAAAAGCCAGACTATTTAACAAATGAAGGTGTTTTATTGTATGAAGTCAGTGCCCTGTGCTCTGAAATCATAAACCTTAAATGGTACGGAGCCTTTGGCATATGCTGAAAATATATTTTGGGGTATCTTCTTCTTTCTGTCAATGTGAGCTCCTACCTGCCACGTGCACAATATTATCCTGACCTTTGTGCCATTTCACAGTGAAACAAGAATGGACAAATGATGAAACTAGACCAATAATATTCGTCAGTGAACTTCAGATTGGTGCTAAATGGTCATAGGATTTTAGGACTGGTCACTTGAGCAAACATGTGTGTGTGTGTGTGTGTGTGAGAGAGAGAGAGGGGGGGAGAGAGAGAGAGAGAGAGAGAGAGAGAGAGAGAGAGAGAGAGGGGGGGGGGGGGAGAGAGAGAAAGAGAGAGAGAGATGGGGAGAGAGAGAGATGGAGAGGGAGAATGGGGGATATATACCATAGGACATATGCCCTTTCCCCAGAGAAAGCAAGACAAACTCTTTATGCAAGAAGCTCATAGAAGAAACAAAGAGTACCCTGGTGTTTTGAGTTCTTAGTTCAGGTGCCTGGCCAAGGTCCAGTGGCCTGTTCCCTTTGTGCCCTACACCAACTTTTCCCCTCAATAGCTGAGTTACCTGTGTGCAAATGAGCTTCACTGGTCCAGGGTTTTCCCTCTGGGGTCAGTTTCATGGTCATGATCCTTGTCGTGTTATCTAAAATATCAGTCCAAGGAAGGCGAATGGAAAATTGAGCAGGAACTTGGACTGGCAGTTGGAAAAAGATTAGAAATTTGGGAGAAGATCCAAATGTTTGCTCCCCCCCCCTCCACCCCCACTGAAAAAGAGAGCACGAGAAGAGAGCCAGAGGGAACCACCAGGGAAGGAGAGACAGGGAGGGGAGAGAGCCAAGGCGGAGAAAGTCACAGAAAGAAAATGACAATGATAAGTTATGAAATTCACCCACATCAAAGGGAACAAGAGAGCAGCATGCCCACCACGGTGGCCAGGGGCCAGAAGGACCAACTGAGGCCTCTCTCAAGTGGCTTGCTGATGACAGGGCTTTTGCCAAGCTCAGCTTTATTCAGACTCAAAGTAGCCAGCATGGACATTCTTGAGGCGTTGGCACTGGGCTCCTAGTCCATGCCAGGAACAAGCCTGTTGAAGTCCGATGTTTTGCAAAGCTTAGGAAAGGAAACATATTCCAAAAAACAAACAAAACAAAAAAACAAAAAACAAAACAAAACAAAAACATGCTAAGACTGAGCCATCATTCTAGGCAGCCATGTTAGTTTTTGCAAGAGTATAAGGTCACTGGTGTCCTGTTACCTAGAAGATGATTTGGTTGGACTATGACTGCAGACCGTCACTCTTGGCAATTCGGAGAAGTCTTGCCACTTGACAGGCATATTTTTACCCTTTTTAAAGAGGTCTGAAATCCTTGAGGCAGTTCAAATGCATATGGAGCCTTCCTTGGGTTCCCCCCATCAGCCCTCAAAGGCCCTGTAGAGTTCTCTCTAGATGTTTGTACTCACTTCCCTATCACACCCTAACATGTATATATCTTAACTTTACCAGTTCAAATAATGGTGATGATGACCATGACAAAAAGCTTTGAATAAACCCAATAGTCACGGGGCTGGAGAGACAACTCAGTGGTTAATGGCATGTACTGATCTTTCTAGGGACCTGGGTTTGCCTCCCAGCACTTAGAAGGCAGCTCCCAACCACGTGTGATTCCAGTTTCAGATCCAACGCCCTCTTCTGGCTGCCATAGGCACTGCACACATATAGTGCACATAGTGTAGGCAAAATATCCACACACATAAAGTAAGAATAAATAAATCTCTTAAAAATAATTTAAAAACTATTCTTGGATGCCTAGGCGCTGTAACATTTATAGATTCAAACACTTAAGCACAGTCTTTGTAGATGAAAAGAACCAATATTTCCGTGGAGGGCATTATGTTCACATTCCTGATAAATGATCCTTGCTGGGTTCCTGAATGTCAAATTTTCTTCTGTATTTCACAAGTAATATTTCAGTTTTGGGAATGAGACTATAATAGCCTACTGAAGATATTTCCCCAGGATAATAGAGTTTATATTAACTTATCTAGAAGATCCCACAATTCTCTGGGTATAATTAAGATCTAAAGTTCCCTGCCTCCAACCACAGACCCAAAGTGGAAAACAATGCTACTTTAGGAAAAGTGGCCCCAAAGATTGCCAAAGCTCAAAGTAACACCCAAGCATTGCCAGGCATTTAGACAGTCAGGCATCTGCAAGGGAGACAGACTGGGGAAAATGGAACAGATGTTTGATTGCTAATTCTAATAAAGCTGGAAGCCCTGGCCTCTTGCTTCCCAGTTTTCTGTGGCTTGGCTATGACTATCTGGACTCTGAATCTCTCCCACTTACAATCTTATCACTAAGGATGGAACTGGTGGTACCCATTAACAAGTCCTCTAGAGCCAGAACTTCTGAGGTGTGACACTTTTCAGGCCAAAAATCTGTCAAAAAAAAAAAAATCCAGAACAAGCTAACCAATTTCTCTCCTCAGGAGAGAAGAGAAAATATTTCCATCTTCCTGGACCAGGACTTCTGGCACTTTAACTGATGGTGCTGAGACAAGAGAAGGATGGATTTTGTACTTCCTGAGGAAATGGGTTTTAAAGGAAAACTCCGAGCACTAATCACAATCTGCTTTGTTTTCATACTCGTGGCCTTCATCTTCTTCCAGAAAGTGGATGCAAATGTATCATTCTCATCAGCATCTAACCCTTCGTCAGTCAAAACGAGCTGCTGTGTCTTGACACATTTAAACATACACACAGACTGTGCTTTGAGCAGTGGGCATTTTTTAACTGTTTTTAATTATCCAGAGTGCTTAAAATGTTTTTGGCATCATCTTTCTCCCCATTCTCCTCTCTGCACATCTTTATAGGCAGAAATCAGCAGGGTCAGTTGGAGCTGCTTGCTGTCCTGTCTGTGAGGAGTGTTGTTTAAGACACTGTTGTGATAACTTTGGCCAGGATCAGGGCTATGATTAGCCAGCAAATAATTCTAGCTGGCAAGCTCTGCTGTGGTTTTCCCCAGACAGCCATATCCTAAGCTCTTTTGCAGGGGACTTTTTACGCCCCTCAATTATTATTTTCCTTCTTGGCAATAACTTATCTAGGCAGAAAGCAAAGGAAAACTCAAGCAATTTAGACCAACTACACTCACAGTGATTATGGTTTTACAGCATAAATTCCCAGAGGGCAATGGAAGTATAGAAATGTATGGTAACAGGGAAACTATAGGATATCAGCTTTCTACTGAAAACCTTGTTTGGGGACTTGTTAGGGACCCCAGAAAACCTTGAGTGAATGTGCAAAAGAGCAGATGAAGCTCTAAGTAACTGTGTGTTGTTTTGTACTTGCACAGCCATGTCAAGAATCCCAATGCTTCAGGCCCAAGAGATTGGCTAAGCCTCTACTACAGGGAATGAAGTTCTGAGGGATAGCAAAGCCTTCCCCTGGTCAAAGTAGAAATGTTGTCAGTCTGTTCAACAAGTAGCAACTTCAGCTTCCTCCCCTGAAGGTTTCCAGCCTGTGATAGCTCACCTACAGAATCCGCCTATGGGGACTAGCTAACTCCTTCACGCCCCCCCCAACCCCCGCACTGTACATAATAAATGCTCTGGCTTTACAGCTGTTGTGTGGAGGTCTATGCAACTCCACCAGAGTGCACATAGCCTACTTGACCCCATCTTTCTGTATGTGTCTCTGTTTCCATCCTTTCTTCGTTCCCTTGCTGCCTTGAGTCAGGGTACCAGATCCCAGCCACACGCATCATTCTAGGGTCTGAACTGTGCCCAGACATTTGTAGAATCTTTCGGATAAGTTAGTGTGAACCTCATTGTCCAGAGGATACATTCAAGTGTCTGTCTTGTTTGGAAATACTTACTGGGCCTTCAAAAGGCCTTGCAAAGTTTGAGCAATGATTACAAGACATACAGAGTAGCGTAGCATCTGCAAAAATGGGAGCTAATGGCAAGAGAGAAGAGAGATCATAAAGGCAGAAAATAGGTCTGGGGGGAAGGTACACAGCAAGAAGAGTGTTTTCTTGCAAGGAGGAGATCCTGAGTTCAAATCCTCAGCACCCAAGTAAAACGTTTGGTGTGGCCACATGTGTTTATAACCCCAGCACTGTGGGGTGGGGTGGAGGTTGGGGGATAGGAGACTAGCTCTGGGTTTAGGAAGATATCTTGTGGATTGTAAAGAAGGCAGACATCTGTTTTCCTCTGGCTTCCATGTGCATGTATGGGAGCAGAATAAAAAAATAAGACATGCACGCACACACACACACACACACATGTATACACACATTCACACGCAGATACACAAATGCACACACACATACATACACATGCTCACATACACACCTTCATACACACACACAAACATTCACACACACATACATACACATGCTCACATACACACCTTCATATGCGTGCACACACACATTCATATACGCACACTCACATACACATAACACACATGAACACACACACACAGAGGAAATGAGTGAGTAGATGAGTGAGCAGACACACCCTCTGGGCCAATAAAAATTGAGGAGGAAAACAGAGTATTGTAACCATGGCCTAGATAGTTGATCCCTTGACGCCTTATGGGGGAAAAATGTCTTCCCTCAGGGAGATGTAAACAATGTCTGTTCCCCTCCCACAGTCCCAGCAACAACCCAAAGCACAATTCCTCCAAAGTTCAAATGTAAAACCAATCAGTTATTTGCACTTTCTTAGAGACTACGGATGAATGGTTACCACCAGGAGCATAGGTGGCCCTAAAGCCTTCACCCAGCACAGATGATGGGCTCCCCAAAAGCCTCACATGCGGAGCCCCTCCCCTAGTGCTCCAGCATCTCCCCTGCCCCCACAGCCACATGCAATTACAGATAAACTGCAAGCCAATGGCTAGAGAGAGTGGAAGAATCTCAGGAGAGGGTTCAGTGGCCCTCCATACTCTGTCCTCCGAGATAAACTCAACAGTCCACAGACCCACTGCTGGTGGACCCTTATGCAGGAAGGCGCAGCTGGTCTGACGAAGATGGCGGCTGTCTTGATGGGAGGACCATACTATATAGCATGTGGTGGTGACCGTACTTCTTTCCTGGCTGAGTGATGACCACACTACCTGCCCTGCACCTCAGTTCCCTCCGCAATGCTTGCTGAACAAATGGACAAGTGAATATGTGGTTGAACCCATATGCACCTAAACATATACTTCTGGGCAGATGCTGTGTCTGAAACTAATCCCCCCTTTTTTTCTTTTCTTTTTTTTTTTTTTAAGATTCATTGATTTATTATTATGTATACAGTGTTCTACCTGCATGTACAACTGCAGGCCGGAAGAGGGCATCAGATCACATTGCAGATGGTTGGGAGCCACCATGTGGTTGCTGGGGTCTGAACTCAGGACCTTTGTGAGAATAGGTGGCGCTCTTAACCACTGAGCCATCTCTCTAGCCCCCCCCTTTTTTTCTTGAAAACAACAACAACAACAACAACAACAACGGAAATAATGGTTAGTTCTTTAGTAGAAAACCAGAGCTCATCAGGTGTGAGTGTGGTTAGGAGCAGAGGCCCCAGGGGCTAGGTGTTACTATCTGCTAGAGATCTCCCACCTTGTCAACTGCAGAGATAGATTTGGACTTTGTCCATGCTCAACTAATTTGATGGTGTGGGTAGATGGCAGAGTTCATCCTGATCTCACCATCCATGCTGGTGGTACAACGTGGCGAGGGTTGGTCTGGAACTCAAGCATGCCATCATCAAATCGGAGGCAGACATGGTGCTGTTTGTCCATCTGAGACGGAGGTTGCCCTTGCCAAGGAAGCAACCACAGGACACCTTCTGTTTGCCCTACACACAACCAGGGGCAGGAAGAGACACAGAGGACTGGAATGGAATCAAGCTTATGAAAACAAGCCCATTTATATAGCAGCTAGAAATGAGTCACACTTCAAGTCAAAACCAGGATGAAGAAGCTGTCCATTGAATTTTCAAAGATGGGAGAAGGATTTAGAGTGGGGCACAAAATGGGCTGAGTTTGGGCACGCCGGTTTAGTGGTGGCAGATGGATATCCAGAAGGATATGGCAGCCAGTGAGATGCGAATGTGCACCTGAGATTCTCACGGGGCGAGGGTCAGACATTTTGATGTTAATAGCTTACGATGGCGCGCAAAGGGAGGGTAAAGGAGAGAGAAAGAAGCAGAAGGCAAGAACACAAAGGGACACAAAGGGCACAGATGGAAGGACGAGGGGAGGTCAGGGCAGCCTGATGGTTCAGATGGCTAGAAGGAAATTTCTAGAAGGCTGCAATGACAACAGTAACTTTTACAGAGTTTATGGTCGGTAAAGGTCACTGTGAGGTGATCAATGACCTTCAGAGAGCCAATTTCAGTTGTGCTGAGTGAGGCAGACTAGACTGTGAAGACCAACAGAGCACAGATTTGGGGCTGGGCAGGGAAATGGCTGGTCACATACACGTGAGGGTCTGAAGTCTGATCTCCAGCACCCACATCCACACCTGGTGGCCCATTTTTGTAACCCTAGGGCTGGTGGGAAAGAGACAGGCAGATCCTGAGGGTTTACTGGGCCTGATGATCTAGCCAAACCAAGAAGCTGTAAATCTAGTGAGAGACCCTGTCTACAAAAATGAAAATGAGTGATAAAGGAAGGTGCCCAACATGGACCTCTGCTTTCCGTGCACTTCTATGTGTGTGTGCACAAACACACACACACACACACACACACACACACACACACACACACACCAAATGTTGAAACTTGCCGGTTATCTCATAAAACCTCTGCATGCCCATCCTAATAAAATCCCCTCAAAAGTAAACACCAGCCTCACTTTTATCGGAGCCACTCCCATCTCTCCTTTATGGTTTAATAACGTGCTACACAGCCCCCAGCTCTTCGGTGTCCTCACCTTTATGTGCCTCCATTCATCTAGATGGTTTTCCTCTGTCCCTTCACAATTTTTTTTTTCCTGTAAGTTCTTTGCTGAAGAAAACAGGTTGCCCTATAGAATGGGTCATTTGGATTTTGCTTTAAGTGGTGCCTGGGCGTGGAGTTGATCATAGCCTTCTGCATCACCATGGGGCTACCGTATTGATCACCAACTAAGTCTTCCAGTGTTTATTTTTAAAGTCATGTGCATGTGTGTACGTGGGTATGTACACATGAGTGCAGGTGCACTCGGAGGTCAGAGATGCTCTGTCACGGGCAGTTGTGAGCCACTTGACATGGGGGCTGGGATCTGACCCTAGATGCTGTGGAAGAACCAAGAGAAGCCTTAGTCATCGGGCCACCTCTCCAGCCAGGAGTCTGTCACTACTGTCCTTCCTGACACTTGGTTTTAGTTACACCAAGAAATATATATATATATATGTATATATATATATATATATATATATATATATTTTTTTTTTTAATGCTTGTTCTCAAACCTTTTAAAAGTGGGATTTTAGTAACTTTGGTAACTAGAGTTTTCCCAGGAAAAGACCTCAAATGTTCTCCAAACTATGGAGATTGGCTGACACTCTGCCTGAGCTTTTACTTGAAAAGCAATTCAGCTAGGGATAAAAATCTTAGCTCCTATTTCTTTACTTCACCATCTTAAGCGCGTTGTCCAGTTTTATTTTGCCATAAAGCACAGTTGGAGGACAGTCCAGTGAGAGTGATTTTCCACCTTATAACTTATTTGATTTTGAATGTGTGTGTGTGTGTGTGTGTGTGTGTGTGTGTGTGCGCGCGTGTGCGTGTGTGCACCATGAGTGTATGGATACCTGAGGAGGGTAGAAGAGGCAGGCAGATCTCCTGGGCCTGGACTTACAAAGGGTTGTGAACCATCCAACATGGGGTGGTGGAAATTGAGGTCGGGTTCTCTGCAGGAGCATCAGGTGTTCTTAAGCACTGAACATCTCTCCAGATTACTGGCTCTTACATTTTCACTACATACTCCCTTCCACCAGGTTCTTTTAGGCCTCACCTCCTGATATTGCTGTAGTGTCACTTGTGGCTTTTTAGAGTGGGCGACATTCAAGCCCCAGTACCTCTTCATGTGGCTCCTTCCCCTCAGGGGCTAGTTTCCTGATTTTCTTTCCTTCCTTCCTTCCTTCCCTCCCTCCTTCCTTTCTTCCTTCCTTCCCTCCCTCCTTCCTTTCTTCCTTCCTTCCTTCTTTCCTTCCTCCTTTCTTTCTTTCTCTTTTTCCTTCCTTTCTTTTTCTTCTTTCCTTCTTCCTTCCTTCCTTCCTTCTTTCCTCCTTTCTTTCTTTCTCTTCCTTCCTTCCTTTCTTTTTCTTCCTTCCTTCTTCCTTTCTTTCTTTCTTCCTCCCTCCCTCCCCCTACCTTCCATTCTTTCTTTCTTTTCTTATTTTTCAAGACAGGGTTTCTCTATATAGCCCTGGCCATCCTGAAATTCATTCTGTAGACGAGGCGGGCCTTGAACTGAGAGATCCACCTGCCTCTGCCTCCCAAGAGCTGGGACTAAATTCACATGCCACCGCTGCCCAGCTAGGTTTCCTAATTTTCTAATGGTGGGCTTTGGCACATCTTCCTTTCACATAACTTTCACAACACACATCTGCTTGCTCTCTGGACTCTCTCAACTAGGTTCTTCTTCCATCTTTGAACCTAGTTCTTGCCCCGTGTCTAATTTGCTCAATTTGAGTTTTGCTCTCAACAGCTTGTAGTTGGCAAGTGACAGCCCTGGCAGGTCTTATTAAGATCTCAAGGAAGGTAGACTTTCTTTTACAGCACACCATGGTGATAGAGTGCACCAAACCTCTCTCCAGTGAGCAAGCACGTGTTGAAATCTGGAAACCCTCAGCACACAGGCGGCATTCTTTCTCCTCTTACTTTTTCTTGCTAATTTATTGCTGCTATCACTCAGGTCCTTGCTGCTGTTGAAAGTCTATTCCCCAGTAAATCAAAGCTCATTGGCTTGATTTGTTGACAATATTCATGGGTTTTGATTTTGCAATGTTTTGCTCTATTGGAAGAGGATTAGAGAGATTCAAAAGTTTCTTTTATTGGCCGACTAGCCTAAAAAATTTCTAATTTCCACATTTTCGATATAGTAAGAAATTTTAACTATATGGTATATATTATTCAGAAAAGAATAAAACATGATTACAGGCATTTTAACATATAAATTGGATGGACATCTCTTCAACAAGTGGAAGCTTGGAGACTCTGACCTGGTTCATCTCCAGTTCTAGAATTCTGTAGCTTGTCTCAGAGAAGCCAGGATAATGAAGGACACCAATTGACTCCTCTTAGACCTGGGTTCAGATCTAGCCCTGCCATTGATTACTCTCAGGAAGGTTCCCCTATGCCCTCCCCTCTCCTGACAGAAAACTGGAGATGACCCTACCTCTCTGAAGCCAGGCTCCGCACCCACAGTAGGTTCTCTCACTGTAGATTCTGTTATTATGAGGGGGCACTGTGGCATGTGAGAGAAACGTTTGTAGGAGTCGTACTTCTTCTTCCGCCATGGACAGAACTCAAGCTAGCAGGCCGGCACAAGCATGCTCATCTGCTGAGGAAGCTCACTGGCCCTTTCCTTGCTTTTAGAATGAGCTAAGGCATCTCAAATATACCTCGAAATACCCTCTGACATATTACTACTAAGCTGTAGTCTTACAACACCCAGAGGTACTGACACACTCCGCACACCCATGCCATTAGGATAAACAGGAGTACATAAGGACACTGCGGCAGAGAAGGGGCAGGCCCTTTATATAGCTCTTCTAATCCTGACCACCAGAGAGGGTTGGACAATAGAGGATACAGTCTGAAAATGTCCCGGGCAATACACTCTGGGGAGTCTGCTGACAGAGCCTAAAATGGAAAGTGGAGACTGTTAGTCCACACAGCCCCGACTCTCTATGCCCCACATCACCCAAACGGATACAAAGGGTCACCGGAAAGACTTTGTCACTTCACTCCAGACCCCATGCATCTCAAATCTGTGAGGAAACGGGTTCTGTGATGAACACTTTGTGTACACACGACTCTTGAGAATCCTTGCGTTGCAAACACTTTGGAAAACAAATACAGGCATATTCTTCTTCCTAAAGGTTGTCTGGCCTGAAGATACTTTAAATGTTTCTCTTTGCCTGGGCTTTCCTTGCCACAGCCAACACAACATGTCACCTGGGACTCGATCACTCTCTCCCACCACAAGCCTTTGCATCTTACTCCACTTTGCAGCACCGCCGTTTGCCACAGCAATTTGGGCCTGACTTATCTGCATTCCATGTTCAGGAACTGACTGAGTGAGCCTACCCTTTCCATCCCAGTTGTCCACACTACAACACTTCGCTCTATCATGTAATCCCACCTCTGCTTGCTTCTGGGAGAGTGGAACAGTGGATTTCAAAGACATCTATTTGGGCCAGCTCAGTGGCTTGATGACTAAAGGTGCCTGCTGCCAAGAGTTTGATCCCTGGGACCCACATAGTAGGAAAAAAACCAAATTCTGCAAATGGTCCTCTGACCTTCAAGTATGAATCATGGCATGTACTCAATACACATAAATACACACTCACGTGTGCATATTAAATAAATAAAAATATTTTTAAAACGCCTGTTTTAGAAAAATATTATCTGAATAGTTATTATTTGTGTCTAAGAAGCACTTAACGGAAGGAATCAAGTAGTCAGGATGAGACTGTTGGAAATGAGTTTGAGTGCTTCCTAAGAATTGGATTTTTTTTTTAGCCATCTTGCTGTCTCTGGCGTTGGGTGGTAGCTTCTGGTGTCCTTCACTGGCCATTGAGAGCAGCCGATAAGTGAGTGGCTATAGGTTCAGACTCCTCACCTGCAGGGATCAGGGGACTCTTCAGGTGGATCAGTCAAGATCTGATCCACCTGAGATCAGACCTGGGAACTTTTCTTGGACTAGCTGGTTGACTTGAGGTTGGGTCTACTTGTGTTCTATATCATGGTATCTCCTCTTGGCAGGGAAACTCAGACATTGGTATTTTGTAGCCCATAGTTCATTCTGAGACACAGAGTGCAGCTGTTGTGTGCCCTTCCAGGCATGTGGCTAGTACCTGGAGCCTGTGCCCATGCCTGTGTGTACCCAGGAACTTTCTGTGGATTGGCTGAGTCACCTGAGGTCAGATCCACTTGTGTTCCAGGCTGTGGGGTCTCCACTGGGCTAGCCCAACACAGATGTCCTCTGAGAGACTCCACCCAGCGGGAGATCAGGACAGATGCTGGGACTCGCTGCTGCACTCTGGGTGGAGCACTGAGAGTGGTACGGAAGAATGAGGAGATGGAAGGACCTAGAAGGTTCAGGAGTTCCACAAGGAGACCATCAAAGCTGGCAGATCTGGACCTGGGGCCGGGGCAGGGGCGGGGTTGCACAAGTTGTTGCACCAACCAAGGACAATACATGCAATAAATCTAGACCCCCCCCCGTTCAGATCTAGACAATATACTGCTCATTTTCCAGAGTTGTGGGGAGAGCCTCTGACATGAACTCTGGTGCCCTGATTTGATCACTTTCCTTTGGCGGGGAGGCCAGGTGGGCACACAGAGGAAGGGGAAGCAGTCTATCCGAATGAGACCTGATAGGTTGCGGTCATATGGTGATGGAAGAGGTCCCCTTCTGCCAGAGGTCTAGGGGTGGGAAATAGGACAGAAGAGGGAGGGAGTGTGGGAACAGGAAGACACAATCGAGGGGCTAACAATCTGGATGTAATCTGAATAAATTATAATAAATTAAAATTGTAAAAAAAAAAGAATTGGATTTTTAAAATGTTTTAAATTGATTCCGGAAATGCAGACTGGCTATATTATGTTTCAGAAACTCCCACTAATGGGTGCAACTGATTTAAACCAACATAGACCCCACTAGCAAGATCCTGTCTTGAGTGGGAGCAGATAGACTCTAAGTAAACAAAACACAGGTGTTAGCATCTCAGGTAATGGTGGATACTCAGAAGAAAACATAATTACAGAGTGTGGTAAAGCAAGGCAGAGTTGAATGACCTGGTGGAGAAAGAAAAAAAAAAAAAAAAGACTGTCATAAGAGTCAATGAATAAAGAAGAGATGTGAACCAGGCAGCATCAGAGAACTGGAGAGACGGTGTTCCTTGCAGAGGGAGGGACAAGGCTCTGCAGTGGAACATGGATCTTAGCCCCGGCTTATTTGCTTCCTTTCAGAATTTTGATGAGCACCATTATGCAATAAAGGTGCCCAGAGCCCAGCTTCCCTTTTAAGTCTACCAGGCACCCCAATGTTTGAAAGCTCTATTTCTGAGCTCCTGCACTCCATACCAAAACTACTGGTATCATATTCTTTTCTGTCAGTCAGTCAATGGCCACCCCAAGCCTTCCATTTGTTCCTTATGTTCTTTGCACATCTCACATGCAATCCTGGGTAAACCTTGTCAGCTCCTGAGACTATGCCCAGGCTCCTGACACTTGGCTCAGTCAGCAAGTGCTTGCCTGGAATTCATGAGGCCCTGAGTTCAATCCTCAGTCCCCTCACTCCCCTTCCCCCCCCCCCCGTATAACAGCTGGGTGCAGCGGTGTAGACTAACAACCAGTACTGGAGAAGCGGAGACAGGTGGGTCCCAGGAACTCATTGGCTAAGGCTAGCCAGTTCAGTGAGCTCTGGGTTCAGTGGAAGACTATGTCTTAAAACTAAGGTCGAGAGGGATTGAGAAAGATACCCAATGTTGACCTTGGGCCTCCACACAATACATGTGTACACATGTGCACACGGCCCCCACAATACACTCACGCACACACAAGGAAACAACGATATGAGCACCGTGGTTATAAAAGTAATTTTCTACATCTACCTAAGGAATAATCTCCTAAAATAACCTTTAAATAAAAACAGAAAATGCGCATCCAAGCGAACTCTTCCTGACTTGAGGAGACGAGAAACAGGTGCTCAGCCTGCTTTGTACGGTAGACCTGTTCCCGAACAGTAGGATGTACCTTTAGTGTCCCAGCTCCAAGTGCCATTTCCAAGTATGACAGGAGCCCATTGCTTGAAGAAATCCTGGAAGAACTCTTACATAGAGCCAATTATTGGTGTTTTCCTTAATTGTTGTATAGGTTAGATTTCCTTTTGTTTACATGACACATGCCTCAGCATTGGTAGGTTTCTTGAAAATGTTCATGCATGTGTATGCATGTGTGTGTGTATGTGTGTGTGTGCATGTGTGTGGCTGAGTGTGAATGCCTGTGTGTGGGTCTATACAAAAGCATGTGGAGATCAGAGGTCAACGTTGGGTGTCTTCTTCTATTTTTAAGACAGGGTCTCTCTCTGAACTTGGACCTGGTCAGTTCAGTGAAGCATATTGGCCAATAGATAGGCCTGAGAGATTTATACGTCTCTGCCTTCCTGCACTGAGATGGTATGCATGCATGTTCATGACTGACCTTTGGCCTAGGTGCTGGATACCCAAACTCAGGAGGTCTTCTTGTTTACACAGAAGGCGCCTTAGCAACCGAGCCATCTCCCAACTCCCTGGAAAGCTTCTATGAACAAGAGCCACACGGTTTTGTACTAGACAGGACAGACAAAAAGAGCCTGATTCGTTTTTTAGAAGTGGGAAGCTAAAAACAGCAGGATCGCCTGAGTTGGACTGGCAGCGGTGCCCGTTGCCAGGATATGGAGGAATCCCTCTGGTGGCACCCACCTGCTCTTGCTCGCCTGCCGGCAGCCAGGATGTTGCAAAAATTATCAAATATCTCTTTGTGTTACCAAACTGATCCGCTCCCCATCTGAGCTACAGTCACTCTCCATTCCTTTCTAAGAGAATCACCATTTAAGTCTTAAATAAAAACAAAAACAGCCCAAACTCCAAACCCCGCCTCCTTCCTG
Source organism: Acomys russatus (assembly GCF_903995435.1). Lineage (NCBI taxonomy): Eukaryota > Metazoa > Chordata > Mammalia > Rodentia > Muridae > Acomys > Acomys russatus. Next base: position 37,283,460 of record NC_067165.1, read on the forward strand.
GCTTTACTCTCTTGGTATACTGACCTCCAAGAGGAAAAAAAAAAAAAAAAAAAAAAAATGGAACTAATGCTTCTGTTGATTTTCTGAAAATGAAACTTTAAGGAAAACTTGTGATCACTTGACATAATTTCCCTGGCATGCTCAGGCTACAAGAAGCAGTGCCTTGAAACAAGGGAACAGATGGGAAGAGAGAGGTCCGTAAATCATCACTCCCGCCCCTCCCCGAGCCACATAGCCACCATTAATTTCCACACCTTAGTAAAAGCCAGTGCGCCAAGCACCTGTGTGACCAGAGCCAGGCACAGGCTGCTTCAGCTTAAAGAGGCAAGGGATACTGTGATTCATACACCACTTCACCCAATGTGGCCAACAGCTCACTGCAGAGACAGCAGCCAGGGCTGCCCAACACCTTCCCCTCTCTGTGCACCAGAGCAGCTAAGGCGCAGAGAAGAACGCAGATGCTCACAAGGGCCAGCCTAGGTGCTGAGGAGTCTGCAGCAATGTCTGAATAGAGTTAGGTTTCAGGGCGGAGGAGCTGTGCCTGTACAGGCAAACTCAGCTTCCAAAAGCAAATGCAAAACACACATAGGAAGCGGAAAAGGAAAAAACAAAAAAACAAAAAAAAGCAAGGAATGAGGGGCTGGAGAGATGGCTCAGGGGTTAAGAGCACTGTCTGCTCTTCCAGAGGTCCCGAGTTCAATTTCCAGCAACTACATGGTGACTCACAACTATCTATAATGTGACCTGGTACCTTCTTCTGGCAAGCAGGTGTACAAGCAGGAAATAAATATTTTTTTTAAGAAAAGCAAGGAATGGAGGGAGGGCAAGAAAGAGGGAAGAAGCGTTGCGGCTTGCATCTGCCTATTTCTCTGGTGCAGACACTCCTACCTCAGCTGATCCTTGCTACTCGACAGTCATCTCTCTCAAGCCTGTACCCATCCAGTTCTTAGGCATCAACTTTACCATCCAATCTCATTTTTCTGTCGTCAACGTGAAAGCTACCGGTCAAAAAGCTGTAACGACAACATTGGGCAGATCCTTAAGCCCTGCAACTAGATTGCGCAGAATTCTTCATAAGTTAGATGCACAAAGGTTTTCAGTTAAGGCCGTGCCACAGGAATTCTCCAAGTGTCACTCACCTGAGAACCCTGTGCATCTTCCTTCATCTATTATGAGACCAGGACTGTTTTTACAATCAGTCTGAGACGTGATGAACCCTTTTCACTTTTATTCTCTGGGGAGTGTACAGTTGGATTCTCCAGTTTGGTGACGTCTTACCAACGCATCTTGAGAACTGGAGCAGAGGGCACAGTTTGCCTTCTGTTAAGGCACACAGAAAAGATAGGCAGGACTGTCACATGATGGCATCCCTCTGTATTTCCCAATCAGTAATAGGTAGCGATTTTTTTCACATGCGTACTATTTATGCAAACATAGGGTAGGCTGGTGAGTATTGACTCTAAATAAACTGTTCGTGTGCTCTATGCGGAACATGAAGTGGGGTCCCGCCTCAAAAGGTGCTCCTAACATCTTCAGATTTTATAGCTGTTACAGTTGGCATTGTCAGCTCACTTCAGCCTTGGATCGCCTGTTTCAGTTGAGTGGCCTCGACCAGGTTGGCCTGTGGACAGGGTGGCCCAGCCCACTGTGAGCAGCACCATCGCTAGGCAGGTGGCCCCTGGGCTGTAGAAAAAGCTAGCTTAGCATGGGCCTGGGAGTGAGCCAGAGAGTGAGCCAGCAAACCACATTCCTTCACGGAGTCTGCTTCACGGGCCTGCCCTGAGTTCCCTCAATAACAGACTGTGACCCGGAAGTGTAAACCAGATAAAACCTTTCCTCCCCCAAGTTGCACCATGGACACCATGCCATGAACATTGACAGAAATGGCCCACACAAAAACATCCCAGTGGTTTTTCAGGTATGCTACGGAACTAGTTTCTAAGACCCAAATATTTACTCACTGGCACCATGACAAGTGTCAAGAATGTGTTGCTTTTAGGGAAGATTCAGAGTCAATCGACCCATACTTGTGCCATCTCCACCATAGCTGACACCCCGCTGTAGGATCAGGTCAAATCTAAGGGGCTCAGAGACCCATGACACTTCCTGAGTGATAAGAAAACGCAGGAGAGGGTGAAGTGGCACCAGAGGAATCCACAGGATCCAAGGGTCAGTCACCCACAGGCCCCAGCCTCACAAACAGTAACAGCTCTTCCAGACAGGCAATCCACAGTAAGCATCTATTAGAGGCCACCTAAGGATGCAGACTCTGACTTCTGGGGATGTCTGCGTAGGCCATCTTTGCGTGGGTGTGTGTGGCCAGGTGCAAAGGATAAGCACTGGACCGTTTCTGGGTAATTTCCAAACACATAGTCACTATCGATGAAACTGCGACTTGGGCCTAGATACGCAGATAAGGAGCTACTAGTGACATGCACTATCAGATCACACTTGACTTATGGTTATCTACAGTAATCACCTGCTTATTTAAACTCGCAGTTGTGTGTTAATTTATTATAGTCCTTATCTCTAGAAAGGAAATCATAGTTACTATTCCAGAAGGCTCTGTGGGTGGCAAGGAGATTTCCCCAAAAGTTACAGCTGCCCGGCTGACTTAGGATTTTATTTAAGCCCGAAGGGGCTGGGTGGAAGTCAAATGCAATAGAAAGCTATTTTTTCTAGAGTCTGATACTTCCGGGAGAGGGACCACAGAGCTTGTGAGGCCAGACACTTATATGCTGAACTGAGAAGAAGGGAGCAAGTTACCTAGCAGTTGAGGGATAGCCAGTGGCTTCCAGTTTCTGTTTTTCCATCTAGGAGAGTCTGGACTGACTCTGGCTGGGTTCTCTTTTCTTCTCTCATTTTGATGTGTTTGTTGGAGGCAGAGATGTGGAGTAGCAATAGCCATCCTGCAGATGAACTGTTTCTTGTTCCTTGTGAAACCAAAAGGCTAGGCAGCACATTACTTTGGGCTTCTGCTCAGGGCCTATGGCCATAACTGCTGCTCCTGTACAGGGAAGCCTCCAGAAGTGCAGCCACTATGGGACTGGACTTGACTTGATGGCTGTTTGGTATGATGAGGGGCAGGAGAGGGGAACAGAGAGGGAAAGTGAACACTGCAATCATGTGTCAAGGCCACACCCATTCTCCAGACAGCTTTATCCTAAAGGGTGCTGTGATGCCCTGTTGGTCTCCTATGACCGATCAATGCTCAAGATTCCAAAGTCACAGATGAAGAGTCAGTGGTGCCATTTATGAACCTAACAGACCCTCGGGAGGTGGGTATGACATGGCATGGGGTAGAGGTTTGTATGTCAGGAGGGAAGGGTCTCTGTGACCACAATGGCCAGAGGAGTGTCATCCGCAGGAGGCAGGAGGCAATTCGGTTCAACAGGATTCAGTAGCTGTGTGCCTCCTACAGAGGTTGGCTAAAAAACAAAACAAAAAACAAAACAAAACAAAACAACAACAACAAAAAAAACCACTACCACCACCACCAACAACAACAAAAACCAGGGGTAAAGTTGCACCAGGATCAGGAACCTTAACCTAGCTACCTCAGGTTGGAAGCCTATGTCCCCCTGCTGACCTTCGGGAGCCGCGTTGCTAGGCCATTCTTTTATTTTCCCATTGGTTAAATGTAAGCAATGATATCCACATCAAACTATTCTATAATGAAAAGATAGAATGTCTCGGCAGAGTGCCAGGTGTTTGGGCTCCAATTGGGCCCTCTGCTCTTTTCTTACATCCTTACCGACTGTAATCACAAAGGGATTCTTTGCTTACTGACACCCTGGTTCTCCCAGCTGTCACTTCCATGAGTGACCATTCTGTTTGGCCCTTTCTGAAAACCCAGAGACTAAGCAAAGAATCTGCACTATGATAAGTGTTGGATGTATTTGGAGTGCATCCCTGAGAGGATGTTATTATTTAATGTTGTAAACGCGACCTTAGTTGCTAATTGTGTGAGAACTACTTCTTTCATGTGGCATTTCGTAGTGACAGCCTTACACACATTCACCTCCAGGACCCAAATGGACATCTTGCTCCCTAAAATGGAGGTGGCTGCACTCTAACCCTGGCTGTAGCTTCCCAGTGACCATTAGCCTTTGGCTCCCCCACACCAGGAGCTGGAGAAGGTACCATTGGGGGCGAAGGAGATAATCCTCCTTTGCTTTGGTGTAAAACAGCGCAAACAGCATGGGTGTTCTGTGAGGCTGTGATTAGATTCAGAAGATCAAAGCTGTGACTAATAGGGCGCACAGCTCCCCTCAATGGTGGTTTTTAACTGATATGTGAGGTGATGGAAATCTCAGGAGGAATCTTGGTGAAGTGTTTGCATCAGGAAGCCGAAGGGCTTACTGCTGAAGCTTCAAAGCGGGTCCTGAGTTTCCATTATCTGCCATCAGCTGCTGTGGCCCTCCTTGGTCTGTCCATTTTGAGCCATTTAGACTCGATAAATGTGCTGACCGCCCACCTCAGGTCTCACGGGCCTCCGGTATTTAATGGTCCTTGATCTTTTATCAGCTGGCTAATCTTCACACTCAGGTGTTCCCTTTTAGTTATAAAATGTCAGTGGGCATTCTAGAATTTTCCACCTCAGCAGGATTCTAGAATGTTCCAATTTACAGGATTAGGATGGGGTAAAAAAGACACTGACTTCAAGCCAAAAAAAAAAAAAAAAAAAACTCAGTAAGCAAAATGAATAACATATTGATTGGTCTTAAAAATCAAAACTAATGTAAAAGAAACATAATATGTACAAAATATCAAAATTTCAAATAAAGACAATTAATGGACATCATAGTTAGGTGAGAGAAGTTGTTTTGCTAGTTTTCCATTATCATAACAAACACTTAAAATAATCCACCTCAGCTTTGGGCTCAAAGTTTGGAGGACTCCGCCCATAGTCACCGGGATCTGTTGTGAGGCAGACATCCCATAGGAGTGTGTGGTGTAGAAATCCACTCACCCCATACAGCTGGGAAGCAATGAGAAAGAAAAAAGGCCTAGCATCCCAGGATCCCTTTCGTGTGACCAGTGACCTGCCTTTTTCCCACTAGGCTCCACTTCCTACAGGGTCCAGAACCTGCCAATAGCATCTCCAAACTACAGCTGTGAGTGAGGTTGAATTGTTTTAGTAAAGGATGGAAGTCTGTCTTTATATTGGTCACTGCTATTTGGTTTCCATGGCAACACTATAAGACACACTATGTTGGGTTTGATAAAGGCAGTCATGGTCATAACTAGCAAATGTGTTCCTGGATTGAAAATAAGCAAACAAAAGATCATTTAAGAGCATTCATTCCCTTTGACCTTTTAATATTTCTCTTCTTGACTCACATTAAGGAATGACCTAGAAGTGCACACAAAGACATTTACTTCAACATTTATCACAGTGTTACTTAGGGCAAAGGGAAGTCTGGAAATAATCTAATATCCCACTATAGGGAGTGGCTCACTAAATGCCAGTCCAGCCACATGGTGACATGAGGTATGGTCATTCAAATTCCATTCTGAAGAGTGGTCAACAGCACAGAAAAGTCCTCATGAGTGTTATTAGCTTAAAGAATGATATGGGTGTCACTTGGCTTTCTATTGCTATAACAAAAGACCTGAAACAATCAACTTACAAAGAGAAAAGGTCATGTGTGCTTTAGTGACTTCAGTTCATGATCAACTGCCCCGTTGCTTTGAGCCTGTGTCAAGGGGATTCTATCATGGCAGGAAAACCTTTGAATGACGTTTTAATTAGATATAGGCATTTGCTAATATGGTTCTATGCACAAGCACTGTTGCCTATAAAGAAAAATCCTGTTTTGGCTACATCGTGCCATTTTCCTTACAAATCTTTATAATTAACTAAACTAGAGATTTGAGTAGGAACCAATTACATTGCTATCCAGCCAGCAAAAGAGGAATTGGGGGGCGGGGTTGTTCCCCAATCTCTTGGAAGGGCTTCAAGGGCTCCTACAGAATGACATGAGAACCTCCTACTTCTATCCCCACTCCCTTTATATGGTATTTTTTTTCCAAGTTGAAACATTCCATCCAGGAGGGAGGGGAAGCTCTTGAGCCTCTGGAAATTAGCAAAAGGTCTCATAGCAACTTGGGAGATTCTTGAGCATAAAAGAAATAAATGGCTACCAGAAGAAGAGACTCTGACAAGCCCAACTGTCCGGGATGCTCATAGAAAGACACAGAGAGACAGAGACAGAGAGAGGACAGAGAGGGAGGGCAGACAGAGAAAGAGACAGCGATAGAGACAGGGAGAGAGTCAGACAGTAGAGCTGCGCTGAGTTACAGCTTTCAGAAGTTGTTGACCATGTTGGGACAGGTTTTCTGTGATGCAGTTGCTTTTGAGTCCTCCTTGCTCCTATAAGTGACTCCTCACCCACACCCCTGCCAGTAACCCCAGTAAAAACGCATTGGTTCATCAAACTGTACATTGGTGCAATTGTTACTTTGGTCTGTAGGGGTTTCCCTTTCTGGAGTGTGTGTGTGTGTGTGTGTGTGTGTGTGTGTGTGTGTGTGTGTGTGTGTGTGTGTGCATGCGTGCAAACATCTGTCACATAACGTCCCCACCTGCATCTCATGCCTCTATCTTCTGCAGATGACACCCTGAGAAACAAGTCTTTTACACACAGCCTTGGGGGAATAAAGAATCTGAGATCCAAGCTTTAGCAAGAGACGCATGAAAGTAATGTCTAAAGGTTATAATACTAAAATACTGTGTATCTCAGAGCAAGCCAACAATGTCCTTGTCAGTACAACTTTCTCCTTTGAAGATGAAGGGGGAGGTAGCCAATCCCTGCAGACCCACGGCTATTACCATTCATTCGGAAAGAGGTGTCCAATCACCAAATGGGCTGGCTGGAAAATAACACCTTTTCTCCGGGTATCCTTCATGCTGGCATGGTGGGGTTACTGACACAAATACTGAGCAGGGGGGGACTAGAACTTCACCTCTTGGTATTGACTGCCACTTAAGCACAGTTGGAACACACACGTAAATTAGCTGTGTTTTCCCTAGAGGTTCTTACATTTTTATTTTTAGAAAACCGGAAAATAGAAATAAAAATACCTACAACTGCCTTGAAAGCCAAAGAAGAGATGACTTGAGAGACTTGAGAAGCTGCTCTTCTATAGCTTCTAGGTTTGGTTTGTTGTTGTTGTTGTTGCTGTTGTTGTTTTGTAGTCATATTATTGGAGAAGTGAAAAATGGATGGGGGTAAAATTTTTAATATTGTAGTTACCCCATGGCTGGTCAGTGGGTTTGGGGATGAGAAAAGGTAGCCACGAGGTACTGTCAGCTGTCTTAGATGGCAGTCTTCTTAGACACATGCGTTCTTCAACAGAATAATGTGAAATGCAACCAGGCATAGTTGGCTATAAAATCCAATTTTTCACTACTAGAATGTATCCTTTCCATTAAATACATCTTTATAGGGCTGGAAGACGGCACAGTGGATGAAGGAGCTTGCGACCAAGCCCGATAACCTGAGTTAGGTCATCAGAAACCCATGTGGTGGAGAATGGAACAGACTCACAAAAATTGTCCTTTCACCTGCACATGTATGCTATGGCATATGTGTGAGGACACACACATAGATACATGCACATACACATCCAGGCACACAGATACACAGAAACACACCTATACATGCACTAAATAAATATTAAAAATGACCAAAACTTCATAATTAAGCTTCAGGTTTATTTAGAAAGATAATGTTGCCAGCTAGCGCTGAGGGAGTTGGGACACTGCCACACTGCCATGCCAATGGTGGCCACATTTCAGACCCTCTTCACAAGTCTCTCTGCCTTTGGTGTTTGACCTTTGCCTTCCTAACTAACCCTTAATGGCTTTGTTCCCCAGACCAGAGACTAGGCTGGCTGACCAGCAAATCCACTTCCTGTGGTTCCTAAGAACACAGCTGACCTGTTTTCTCAGCCATGGGTGGCAATTAACACAGCCATGAGATGTAGATGCCAGCCAATTGCATGTGGAAGACATGGCAGGTACCCAGGCACGGACGTTACAATTCCCTCAAATACTGCCTTCAACTTCTGCTCCATCTCCTGGCTGAGTGTGGAGCCGCCACCAGTTGGAAGAGTAACTTCTGCCTGTTTACCTGCACCAGCTAAAGCAGCAACACTCCGTCAACACAGTGTCAGCAAGAAATTAGCCTTTATGAGTCACTTTGTAGCGGTCCTAGGGTTTATCTGTTACAGCAGCCAACACTGGCCCATACCTTCTTTCTTTTCCATCCTTGTCTTTGATGGGCTGATAGGACTGAGCTACAATGTGTCTTCCTGTGAGACTCACCCATCAGAATAACTTTGGCAGCTGAAAACTCCTCTCATGGGACTGAGGAGCTCACTCACTGGTAGAGTATCCAGCTAATGTGTGAGGTTCTGGCTTCAAATCCCAGCCCTGATTAAAAAAAAAAAAAACTTAATCCCCATATTTGTGGCTGTGCATATGTTGGCAGAAATTAGTCCATACTTATTAACTGTGTAGTGAGAGAATTCTGGGTGCAATAACAAAACATGCCTTGATTTCAGAAGTGGAACTATTATTCACATTTGTTTGTCGATTCTCAATAATTGTTTTTTAAATTTATTTTTGATTTATATGTATGTGCATGCGTGTGTGTGTGTGTGTGTGTGTGTGTGTGTGTGTGTGTGTGTGTATGCCACATGTGCGCAGGTGTCCATAAAGGCCAGAGGAGGGTGTCAGACCCCCTGACGGTATTGGTGGTCGTGAGCCACCAGATATGGGTGCAGGAATTGATCCTGGGTCCTCTGGAAGAGCAGCAACTACTGAGCCATCTCTCTGGCTCCCGGTAATTCTAAGGCTATCTAATCCCACACGATATCAATCCTTCTTGTCACTTACAGGAATAGGATACATCCCAGAAAAGGAAAGTGTGCACAGAATATAGCAGATGTGTGTCTTAAGGGAAAAAAAAATATACAACCTAACCCAGTTTTTAAAAAAATTATGTTTGACTTCGTCTAGGTTTTTATCTGCTACACTAAAGACATTAGCACAAGAGCCATGTGATCAGACTGCTCTCCTGTGACAGGAGGGTCACCTCGGCTAACCACATCACCATCTCTTGATCTCTTTTCTGGAGGATGAGATTTACAAAGGTATCATGGCATGTCCCATCCTCCACGTGTCCCTCAGATATGTGACACTTGTTTGTAAGAGCAATGGATATGTAAAGACGTGGTTTCTGGTGATCACTTGGGAAATAAAGAGTGAACCAAAGGGAGACACATAAGGACCTTCATGCCATTTCAGGCAGCATTTCCCTCTGCTTTGCTGCGCACCAGTCTCTGGTTCCATCGCGTGCCCAGTCATGCCCCAGCTTGAAGCCCCACCGCCTGGAAGAGCAACAGATGACACTCCTTTCTCTGGTTTCCCATTACAGGCTGAATTTGTAGCCCAAGTGTGGCTCTGGCCTCTCTCTGGAGAAGATGGATGGAGCCTCTGCTGTGGAGGTAGTGAACATTGGTGGGTAAGGAAAGGCCATCCGTTTCTCCATGTGACAGGAGCGCCGGCCACCATGGCAGCTGTGATCACATTTGCTCCTGTTGCTGTGGACATTTGGGACACTAAAATAAATTGATTGGACCAAAAGATTCTTTGCTTTCCTCACCATGTCATCCTAATGGGGAATCCATCCCCCGCTTCGAGCTGCGTTACTGCTGAACTGGCATTATGGCTTTTTAAAAATTACTCTGCCTCATATTGAATCAGAGCTAGGGTTATTGGATTATAGGACAGTGTTTGGGCTCTGCCAAAGGCCATCTTTCCTAAAGGCTTGGGGACTCTCAGTCCATTATTCTTTCATTAAGTCTAGAGATGTGAATCTGGCCTAAGAGCTCTATCTCATTCATCTCTGGTGCTGTTAGCCCCTTCTCAGGGAGTATTTACTGACCACCTACACTCTATGCAAACTCTCCTGCCCTATATTCACCCAAGAAGCCTATCCCTTGTGCACAATATAGAAATCATTTTTACATTGATCCACTTACTTGTTTAGTGTGTCTGTGGGGTGGATTTGTGTGCCACAGTGTGCATAGGACAGTCAGAGGACAAAGTCCTGGAGCCAGTTTTCTCCTTCCACCACGTGGGTCCTGGGAATTGAACTCAGGTACTTAGGCTTGGCGGCAAGCATCTTCGCCTACTGAGCCGTCACACCAGCTCTAGAACTGACTTTGTTTTTACCAGCTACTTTGTTTTGAAGAAACCTTACAATGTGTCCTTGCATGCCAACAGCTATTTATCTTACATTTCAGATAACGAAACATGGTTTTCTCATTACTGACATGTGCAAAATATCTAATTTAATAAAATAGCTTCCTTTCATGATCCTGGGATTTTTTTTTTTTTTATCATTACATGATTATGACAAGTTCCAGGTGGAGATCTGTGCAAAGTTCTGGAACTGAGTATTATATGCAACTTGCCCTCCAGATAAACTACCTCTTTCAGGCCACTCTTGGGGCTGCTGGCTAGGAAAGTGGCATCCCTGGCCATCTACAGCCCCAAGTACTGGCCCATAGGTGAAAGGCCTCTTCAGAAAGTTGCCTGGAGTGTAAGTAGCTGTACTGGGCCTGAGATAGTATTTACCCATGCCTCCTTGGCTGGCTTTACTCCTGGGCACTCTGTGTCTGGGATATCTCAGAACTCCTATCCACTAGTGAGAAGCTGCCTTCTGCATAAGCCTACTTACTCACCATGGACTACCCACAGGAGGTGGGGCAGACAGATAACATCACACAAGTAACAGAATGTCTTCCTTAGAAACACAAGGGAGAGTCCATGGGGCCAGGGGTCAGTCCAGACTTGACTATGGCAGTGGTGTGCATGGGGTCCCTCCTTGTAGCCGCAGCTCACAGGCATGGTAAACAGGCTAAACACAGGGGTGCTTGAGTCCATGATGCGGTGTTCATCCTACCTCTGGGACTCTGATTCTTATGTTGAGTTTATCTTGGACCTCTCTCTCCCTATTTTTCAGCCTTAACATAGGAATAATGTTATTATTTACCCCACTGGGCTAAGAGTATTTGACCAATCGAAGTGGCTAGAACAGAGATCAGCATAGCCCTATCACCGGGAAAACTGAGGCAGGGGGATTCCAAGTTCAAGGCAGTCTGGGCTAGTTAGTGAGTACAAGCCAGCCTGAGCCAAATAAGGATATCTTTATCTAAATAACATTAATGCAACCAGCAGAATCTGGCACTGGGGACACAATTCATGTTTGTGAAAGTAAACCACTAAGTCTAGTAAGAGACCAGGGGACAAAGGCAATGTTGTCCCTTGGCTTCTCAGAGAAAGCCAGCTGGTGGCAAAAGGCTTCGGCTATGAGAGAAATTCAGGATGAGTCTTTGTATGTGAACACCCTAGACTGGGTACTTTCCAAACCAAGTCAGGCTGAAGGGAGTGGGTCTGACCTGTGCAACAGTGCCTGGACTCTGACATAAGTTATGAGGCTATCTATGCCAATTGGCCATCTTCTCAGAGTTAAAGGCCTTCTGTGGCCCCTGAATTAGGACAGCCATCTATATGAGCACTTTACTGCAGAATTCTGATTATTTCAATGGATAAAAACCACACGGCAGGGTAGAAACAGGGAGCAAAGAAGGAAGGAAGGGAAGGTGGGAGACAGCAGACAAACTGGAGGAAGGAAGAAAAAAAGACAGAGGTAAATACAAAAGATACCCACCCCCTAGTTTAGCAAAAGTGGTAGTTTGAGTGAGAACAGCCCCATGGGCTCACAGATTTGAATGCTTGGTCACTGGTTGGAAGTGTGTTACTGGGGGTGGGCTTTGAAGTCAAAATGCCACCTCATTCCAAGCCTCTCCTCTCTCTGTCTCTCTCTGTCTCTCTGTCTCTGTGTCTGTATCTGTGTCTGTCTGTGTGTCTGTCTCTCTCTCTGTCTCTGTCTCTCTCTCTCTGTCTCTCTCTGTCTCTCTCTCTCTCTCTCTCTCTCTCTGCCTTGTGCTTGTGGGCTGGGACGTAATAGTCATGGACTCTTATCCTCTGAAATAATTAAGTCTCTAAATTAAGTGTTTTCTTTTACAAGTTGCCTTGGCCATAGTGCTTTGCCGCAGCAGTAGAAAAGTAACTAAAACAGCTAAAAACAAAGAAAAAAATAGTAGCCAAGAAGATGTGCATGCCATAGGCATCTGGGAACTGAGAACAGATTATCAGCCAAAATGCAAAACCAGCTCCCTAAAGACTGCCTTGACCCATCACTTACGATCTAATCCAACACTCATCACTAACCAAAGATAAGCTGGTCAGGGGAGGCTGGGCAGCAGACAGGTGTGACCATAGAAGTACACAGGGACATGAAACAAAGGCAAACACTTAATGGTGCCACCAGGAGCTTTACCATCCTCTATGGAGCCAGCTGAGTTCTTTCTCTTTCAAAACTGTCTCGCTTTAACAAAGGAAAAACAAAAAACCCAGCCACTTATAGATGCTGGTTCCAGCACAAGTGGGCTGGGAGGATGAGACTGAGAGATGGTTAACTAAACAGGGTGTAGCCCTGGAAAGCCCTGAAAAAATTAACCAGTAGAACAATACAGTGGGGCCTGGAGAAATGGCTCATCAGTTAAGAGCACTGGCTGCTTTTCCAGAGGAGCCAGGTTCAATTCCCAGCACCAACACCGACATGGCAGCTTACAAATATTTGTGATTCCAATTCCAGGATATCTGATGCCCTCTTCTGTTCTCTGCAGGCACTGTATGCCCGCATACACGCTGGCAAAACACCCAAACGTATAAAACAAAGCAAAAATTCTCAATATACTGAATAAATGTAAGATGTAATACGTATGTGTCCACATCTCATGAAGCTTGAATCGCACTCCACAAAGCGGGTTTCTTGAATTTACACATATGTTGTACAGGCACTGCAGGGACAGTGACAATACATACAGATAAGCCAGGAGTTACACATAGCGTTTTCTGAGCCAAACAACCGTCATCTGCATTAGACTAGCTGAGCATGCTTGAAGAGCTCATCAGAGCTGGGCATGCCACCTGTTCACACTCTGAGGAGGAAGGGGAAGAAGGGGTGGGAGGGGTGGGAGGGGTGGGAGGGCTCATCAAACTCTCTCTAGAGGATTCGTCATTTTCCCCCAGCTATTTGTATTCAGCCCTGCCTTAGTTACCCAAGCCCTCGCTGACTAGAGAAGACATGAGCGCTAGTGGAAGGGGCAACATCTCCAGAGCCACAGGGATCCATCCTCCATCCTGTGTACAGACTTCCCGTGTGGCTATGGTATGCTATGCCTATAGCCCTTACCAGTACTCTGTAAGCTCCCAAATCTCACTGATTCTCAGAATAAACTTTGGTGCTTTTGGTGGGCTCAAACTTTGGGTCAATGGAAACTTATGGGGTGGGGGTAGACATTGCTGGAGTCTCTCTCCTCTCTGTGGGGAGGACATTCTTATGACACCAGGCTCATCCCCAAAAATCTCAAACCTCTCAGAAAGTCAACAATAGTACTATAAAAAAATAAACACGAGTGGTATTTTTCTCTTAAATCTGAATTAAAATTTTCCCAGTTTTTCTATATTGCGAAGAGCTTTCCCCTAGTGGTTATGAAAGGAGTCAGGCTTGCTGTACAAATTCACAAAAACCTAAAAAGAAGATAAGGCCTATGATGTAACCATTGAGAGACCATTTCTGTTACTCTTTTTGGGTACTGCCTTCCCGGCCCTGTTTTCACTTACCAGCTTAACACAGCCGTGTTGCCATGTCAATAAACATAGATCTACATAATTATGTTTAATGGTTCTTGAATAGTCCACTCTAAGGACAGGCTGGTCTTCATTTATCCGATCACATAGTATTGGTTTTTCATTTGCTGCTCAATTTCTCATAGTGATGAGCAACAGATGAGTTTTCAAATTAAAAAAAAAAAATAGTAGGGCTAGGAGATAGCATAGTGCATAAAGTGTTTACTATGGAAGATGAGGACCTGCGGCCCATCCCCAGAACAGTAGGGGAGACCTGGGTACACACATAATTCTGGTGCTGGGGAGAGAGGCAAATTCTCTGGGACTCAGTGGCCAGCCAGCCAAGCCTAATTAGTAAGTTCCAGACACTGGAGAGATTTATCTCAAAAAGAAAGATGAGAAAACACTTGGGGTTGTCCTATGGCTTCTGTGTACACACATAGACACACATAGACACACACACACACACACACAGACACAAGCTCATGAATACAAACACACTCACGAAGGGAAGTGTTTCATTTCTGGTAACAGTAAGATGAACTAAAATGAAGGCAAATTAGCTGAAAACCACCTACCAGCCTCATCAGCTACCCTTTTACAGGGTTCTAGCTCACGCTAACTGCCTTTTGGTCATAGGGCATCTCCAGTCACTCTCCTTCACAACTGGGTGACACTTTTCAGTGTTGGTCAGGTGGCTACTACTGTGAGACCACTTACTGAGTCCTGTAATAGGCCAGGCAATTCATTATCTCCCAAGGGTCCCTCCATATGGGTAATCTCAGTAGCCATTTCACAGGGGACAAGTTGAATGTTCAGAGGTATCAAATCACCTGGCCATGGGCACATAGCTGACGGATGTGAGTCAGGAACTGGATACATGCCTTTTGGGGTCCAAGGGCCAGCATTTCCTCCTTACTCATCCCTGCCCTCACTGCTTCCTCTACCCCTCCCTCCAACTGGCTCTTCCTGAAAGCGGGACTGTTACCACAGATGTCAGGGCACGGAATGGAGAGTGTCACAAGATGAATGACATCGGAAATATGGATGGAACCCTTTTCTTGCTCTTCTTGTTGGAATCCCCACGCCCCACCCCCAGCCTCTGAAACTGCACCAAAAGGGGGTCCACTTTGGGGTGTCTTTTCTCCTCCATTACATAAGCTCCCTAGGAAATCCCACACAGTCTCACAGCCGTGCGTGATAGACCAGCTCTTGTCCTGGGCCCCAGGCTTGCCACTGCCCATGTCTGCTCACACAATTCCTGCATGGCATGGTGAGCATCTCCTAGACCCTGGCTAAGGATTCCCTTCTCCTACCTCCTCGCCTCTCTCTACGCATTCTTCTCCCACTCCTCAAGGCCGAGCTCTCTGGCTGTCCCTTGACTTCTTCCTCCTGCTTGCTATCACTATGTCTCGGCCCTTTGTTGGAAGTCTCTAGAAAAATCCTCAGAAGGTGCCTGTTTCTCAGCAGCTTCAAGAGTAATGAAGCCTCATTATTTCTCTCCCAGGCCACCTCACTCTTCTTCTTCTTCTTCTTCTTCTTCTTCTTCTTCTTCTTCTTCTTCTTCTTCTTCTTCTTCTTCTTTTTTCTCTTTCCTTTTCACGTTGGACAACTGACTCCATAACAGTCCAAAACTTTCCTTGTGGAATGCTTAATCATTACATCCTTCCTTCACACAAAATCTCCCACATGCTTCTTCTTCTTTAGCTCGGAGGAAAGTCAGAATCCTTCCTTCAAAGCCTTCAGTGATCTGTCCCATTTTCACTCTTTTTGTGTGTTCCTTGATTATCTAGGCCAACCACAGTGTCTCCTCCTTATATTTGAAACTTGGCTTTTCCTCGTGTGTGGTTTTAATGGGAATGGCTCCCATAGACTCGTATGTTTGAATTCTTGGCCTCCAGTTGGTTGAACTGGTTGAGAAAGGACTAGAAGATGTGGTCTTGTGGAAGGAGGTGTGTCACTGGGGTGGTCTTTGAGGTTTCAAAAGCCTTCAGCAGGCACGGAGGTATGTCTCTCTGGATCGCTATGTGGTATCGTGTGCTTCTTCTGTAGTATTCTAGTCTTTCTTCTTACTTCTTCTTCTTCTTATTCGTCTTCTTCTGCTTCTTTCTCTCTATCTATTCTCTCTCTCTCTCTCTCTCTCTCTCTCTCTCTCTCTCTCTCTCTCTCTCTCTCTCTTCCTCCATGCTGCCTGTGGATCAGGATGTAAAGATCTCAGCTCCTTCTCCATCACCATGCCTGCCTATATTTTTCCACACCCCCGGCCATGATGATAATGGACTGACTCTCTGAAACTGTGAACAAACCCCGAATCAAATGCTTTCTTCTGTGAGCTCCCTTGGTCCCTTGGTCATGGGGGATCTCTTCACAGCAATGCAGTGCTAAGACACCTCGTGACTCAGGGCCCTGGTTCCTGCTGTCTCCCTGTCTAGAACATTCCTCCTACTAATCTCCTCTTGACTTATCCACCTCTTTGTTTCCTTGAGGCCCTTTCTGATGCTCCGTGTGGCGGACATCCTCGCCTTAGTCTCTGTACCCTTAAGCCTCCCGTTCCACCTTCTTCCTCTTTACAGCACACAACTCAAACTATTACAAACTGACTTGTGTCACTGGCCACATTTTTCTTTTCTATCCAGACTTTATTTCTAGCACTTAATAGACACTCAGAAAGTAATGCTGGGATTAATGACTAGAAAAATGAAAGGGCTCTCTCCTGATTTCCTAGGTGTGTTTTTTTCTCATCTCTCTGGAGATATTAATTACACTTATTTAAAGTCCTGTTGTACACTCTCTAGTAACTGCATTCTTGAATATAAGTATTGAGCCAGTAATTCTATCATTTCTTCTCATTCTGTTAGTGGTTCTCAGATGTCTGATGGTGTCTTTCTTGTGAGTCATTTGTGTAATCGAAACTTCTGACATACAGTGTTCTGGTTTTGTTGGTGCTGTCCAGCCCCACCAAGCTCACCTGTCTCTTTACTCTCCTGTCCCAGGGCTTCCTTCATCTGAACGGATGTCAACCAAATAGGTTCCTTCATCTGAGCGAATGTCAACCAAATAGGAACACACTGAGCAGTTGGAGTTCCCAAGAAGGCCAGAGAGAAACACTGAATGGGCAGCTGATACAGTGACTTTGCAGGAAGAATAAACCTGCCAATACTGATGACTAAGAAGTGGCCTCATCAATGTGTTAGAAACGCTAAAGTGATTTTTTTTAAAAAAATCAGGTTAGAATGTACCTATAAGAGTTTCATTAAAACCTACAAAACAGAAGGTTTCTTCCAGAATAGAAAATGTTTCTTGTTGAAACCTATTTTATGTTTGTATGTTTGTGTATGTGTGTCTCTGTGTATATATGCCCATGTGCATATAGGTATCTGCAGAGGTCAGAAGAGGGTGTCATATTACTTGGAGCTACCAGATGTGGGTATGGGACCCAAACTCAGGTTCTTTCTGAGAGCAGAAAGTGTTCCTAATCACTGAGCCATCTCTCCAGACCCCATAACTTTTTCTATGAGAATTTACTGGATCTTCCCCAGAAGTCTGATTCCACTGGCCTAGTAGAGCCAACTGAGCAAGAGCTTAACATATCCTTGGAATATGATCCAAATCAAATATTCCAAAAACCTGGAGGGGCCAGGCTGGGAAATCCAGGGCTGCCCTATGGCAGGCTGGACAAGTAGCCACTCCACAACTGAGGTTCACTAACCCCAACTCTTCATTCTGGCCAGATGTCACTATTGCACTGATGTCAGATCCGTCCTCTGGTAAACATCAACTGATCCTCTGCAGTTCTCCCTGGCTGCTCTGACTGAGGCACGTCGCTCTCCTCATCCCCTCGTGTTTCCCCCTGGTTACTCTTCCTTTTGCTCTGCAGAACTTAGAGATAGCCCCACATCCTGAGCAGGCAGGGCCCTCAGGAAAAGGCTGCACTGCCCCTGTAAGACTCAAATATGGTAATTTGTGGACAGCCTTCCCAAATACTGGCTGGGGGACAGGGTTGGGCCTGGCGACACAGAACACTACACATAAAGGCCAAGGATGGCTGAATATGCTACACTGAGGACACTGGGCCAATCAGACAGAAGCTGGCTATATAGGCGTGTGCGTGCGTGCATGTGTGCGTGCATGCGTGTGTGTGTGTGTGTGTGTGTGTGTGTGTGTGTGTGTGTGTCAACGTGAGGATGCGACATGCTCCACAACTGCTTCCGGAAGCAAAAGATGATATTGGAAGATGGTTAGAAGATTTGTCACTCTGAGCCAAAGGCTGGGTCGTGGGAGAGGGTCTACATGTCCCTCCTGGGGTAGCAGAACGACTGTGCGAGGGTAACATCTGCCAGCGAGCCTCACTCCGTTTCTGCTTGCTTGCCTGCCTGCCCTGTGGGCCCACTGGAGTACCCGAGTTCAACTGCCAGAGATTTAGAAACCCTAATGATGATCTGAAATGTTAAGTGCTCCTCCATCCTAATGAGATGCATCTGGATGCCTTCCCAGATGAGGAAGGGCTGGCTTCCCTTTGCTCCAGAGATAGACGGATGACAGTGATGAATGAAGAGAAAACCGAAAGCCAGGTGATGGCTTCCCATGGGACAGGAAAACCAACAGGGGATGTGTGACATTGGCATCAGCCTTGTAAAGAGCGGTGAGGGGCTAGGGAGGTGGCTTAGTGGTTGGGAGTGCTTGCTGTTCTTGTAGGGGATCTGGGTTTGGTTCCCAGCCACAGGGCACCCCACACCACCTGTAAATCCCAGCTCTCAGGGTTCTGACACCCTCTTCTGGTTCCCATGGATATTGGACACAGGTGGTATACATTCATACATTCAGACAAAGCAGTCATACTAGATAGATAAATAGATAGATAGATAGATAGATAGATAGATAGACAGACAGACAGACAGACAGACAGATAGAGAAGTATTAAAAGTAATAATATCACAACCAGCAAATAGGACAGAACCCAGGTTCCTGCTCACTCACTACACCATCCCTGGGGTTTTCATAAGACCCTTATCTTACCCTGGTGGACTATAGACCTCAGGGCTCAGCATTCAAGGCTAATAACCCTTTGGAGAACAAACATATTGGCTTTCAATTACAATCATCTTAATTCCACCAAAGTAAGGAAAGAGAAACTCACTACCACTGAACATCGCGGATTGAGTAGATCTCCTTCCTGTTTGGTTTGCAGCCTTCTGCAGAGTGCATTGCTTCCTTGTGGCCACTAGGCCAAAGTGCCACAAAATGAGTCATTAATGCAATGGTGGCAACTTAGAGTCTCTTAAGAATGCCTGAATTAAGATGGTGGCACAATGGAACCATGTGAAGTCCCCAAATGAGCTGTTTCTGGCCTCTCTCTGAGCTCCTAGCAGCCCCATGAATTCCTAGACTCATAGCTCCATCAGTTGATCCCCTCTCTTGAGATGACAGTCTCCCACTGTGTCTTTCCCTGTACATATACTTAGCCCTATCTCCATATTCTTCCCTTTTAAACTTATTTATTTAATGTGGGGCTGTTTGTAGGGCATGTATGCGGGCTGTGTTGTGTGTGTGTGTGTGTGTGTGTGTGTGTGTGTGTGTGTGTGTCTGTCTGTGTGAATGCATGTGAGTGTATGTGTGTGGGGGGTATGTGTGTGTGTGTGTGTGTGTGTGTGTGTGTGTGTGTGTGTGTGAGAGAGAGAGAGAGAGAGAGAGAGAGAGAGAGAGAGAGAGAGAGAGAGAGAGAGAGAGAGAGAGAGGAGATGAGGGAATAACCTTGAACGTTGTTTCTCAAAGCACCATCCACCTGACATTTTTTGACAGAGTTTCTGATTGGCTAGGACCTTGCCAAGCAGTGTAGGCTGCTGGCCAGTGAGCCTCAGGGACCCTCCTGCCTGTCTCTCTCAGCCTTAGAGTCAGAAGTGCCCCATCATGTCCAGCTGTTCGTGTGGATTCTGGTTACAGAACTCAGGTCTTCGTGCTTAGACAGAAGGCCCTCCACTAACTGGACCATTCCCAGCCTCGCTGTAGCCTTTACTGTGCAGTAAAAAGTTGTGAGATAGTGACCTAAAACAAATAGCTTTTGTCATTTCTCACACATCTACAAGATTGGAGGTGCTGCCAGTCTGGGCTGAGCTGGGCTTCTGCAGGCATTGTCCCTTCTGCAAATCTAGGAGAGACACAGCGGGGGTGACTCCTTTCTGCCCGCAAGGGAAGCCTCCCCATAAGACCACACGTTCTCACAGCAGTGTGGGGCTCCAAGAAGGCAGAAGCACACAGACATTTTGCTGTCTATGCTCTGATCCGAACATTGTTTTGGCCAGCTTAAGATTGCTGAGATGGGGAAACACACTCTATCTAGTGAAAAGGGCTTCAAAGTCACCTACCATGGAAACTCTAAAAACAAAACCCGTGGCCAGCTGGGCCTGGTGGCGCACTCCTTTAATCCCAGGACTCTGGAAGCAGAGGCAGGCGGATCGCTGTGGGTTCGAGGTCAGCCTAGTCTACAAAGCGAGTCCAGGACAGCCAAGGCTAACACAGAGAATCCCTGTCTTGAAAAACCAAAAACCAAACCAAACCAAAACAAAACAAAAACCCTGTGGCCACTCTTGCAACTGAACCGGCATAGCTTGTGGCCAGATATGTGAACTATAGGTATTTCCTGTGGGCCTCAATTTCCTCATCCATAAAATGGGAAGGCTATCATGGGCCTCCTCTGTGTGTTATTGAGATGATGGAGGTGAAAAGCTCAGCTGATCAGGCATGTAATCACCCCTCTGCTACACTAATTTTTTTTGTATCTCTCTGAAACGTTTACTGCTGTGGCTTTCAGTAATTGATAGACACTCAGGAAGCATTTGTCAAACAAATTAGCCAGGCACCTGGCTCTACCTACCAGCGGGATTAACAGCCCTTTAATGACTTTTTAGACTTCCAGGTTTATCATGAGCCCAGGCTTCTCATCCTTGTTGGATATCAACCTGTCCAAGCTTAACATAGAGTCCTCTTGAAATATACTGACCAGCTGTTCAAACCCATTCTGTCCTCTGGGCATATATATGGGACAAAATAACACATCTTACCTCCTCTAAATAAACCAACTTGAACAGACTTTCATGAGGGGAATGTGGTGTGTGTGTGTGTGTGTGTGTGTGTGTGTGTGTGTGTGTGTGCAGACCTACCGTACTAATTAGTATGTTTCAAATTCCCATTTCCAACAGATGCAAAGTATTAATCTGCTTCCGTGACTATAACAAAATACTTGGAGCTGGATGACAGGTAGAGAGCTCAGAATTGTGTAGCGTGAAAGAGACACATGGAAAAAGGAGAGAGCACCAAGATGAGGCAGTAAGCCAGAGGGACGATGGAGGTGTGCTCTTTCATAACAACTTCTGCTGGTGTGTGTGTGTGTGTGTGTGTGTGTGTGTGTGTGTGTGTGTAGGGGAGGGGGACTAACAAGCCCGTTTGAAGGCAGAAGCTTCAGTGATTTCCCACAAGGCCCCAGGTCTGAAGGTTCCACCTCAATGTTCCACACTGCAGAACCAAGCTGGCCGTATATCCGTGGTTCTCAACCTGTGTGCCGTGATTCCTTCAGGGGTCGCCTACCAGATATCCTGCATCTCAGATACTGACATTAGGATTCATAGCAGTAGCAAAATGACAGTTGTGAAGTAGCAATGAAGTAATTTTATGGTTGGGGGGAGGGGGCTCACCACAACGTGAGGAACTGTACTAAAGGGTCATAGTGTTAGGGAGGTTGAGGACCACTGCTGTACAGGAACCTTGGGTGAAAAGGCACACCTCAGCCACAGCAGTTGCCTCAAGATATTTTTTGGTTATAAGGTGGGTTAGTCATTCGTGTCCCTCTGTCCACCTCCTTCAATCATGTCTGCCCCCACAGCCTCCGGATTTGCGAGTGTGCCTCATTTTAGCCAATGGGATGAAAACAAACATTGCAGGAAAAAGGGTAGGAAGGTTGTAAGACCTGAGTGACATATGCTGAGAGACAGCATCTTCTGCATATGACAGGTAACCAGTACTCATGAAATCCCAACCATATTATTGCCCAAACAAGACCTGAACAATGCTAACATGAATGTGAGAAGTCTCACAAGGTCTCAGCCAGAAATGAAGAATTACATGCAATCAGTGGCTACTGAAAGAGAGAGTCATTCTTCCCTAGGGATGAGGCCCCTGGTGGTTTATCTAATCCCAAGTGGCCAGCCAGAAATACGTATTCATAGGAGAAACACTAAATGGATTCAGCAGGGTGTGTGTGTGTATGTGTGTGTATGTGTGTGTGTATGTGTGTGTTTGTATGTGTGTGTATGTTTGTGTGTGTGTTTGTGTGTGTATGTGTGTGTTTGTGTGTGTGTATGTGTGTGTATGTGTATGTTTGTGTGTGTGTTTGTGTGCGTATGTGTGTGTTTGTGTGTATGTGTGTGTTTGTGTGTGTGTTTGTGTGTGTATGTGTGTGTATGTGTATGTTTGTGTGTGTGTTTGTGTGTGTTTGTGTGTGTGTTTGTGTGTATGTGTGTGTATGTGTGTGTTTGTGTGTGTGTATGTTTGTGTGTGTTTGTGTGTGTATGTGTGTGTTTGTGTGTGTGTATGTGTGTGTATGTGTATGTTTGTGTGTGTGTTTGTGTATGTATGTGTGTGTTTGTGTGTGTGTTTGTGTGTGTGTATATGTGTGTGTATGTGTATGTTTGTGTGTGTGTTTGTGTGTGTATGTGTGTGTTTGTGTGTGTGTTTGTGTGTATGTGTGTGTATGTGTATGTTTGTGTGTGTGTTTGTGTGTGTGTGTTTGTGTGTGTATGTGTGTGTGTGTTTGTGTGTGTGTATGTGTGTGTGTGTGTATGTGTGTGTGTGTGTTTGTGTGTGTGTGTGTGTGTGTGTGAAGCCATAATAACTGAAGAAGAGCTCATGAATTTGAGAGGGATCTGGGGAACCGTAAGAGGAATTAGAGAGGAAAGAGGAAGGGGTGGGAATGAACCGTGTCTGAAAGTCTCAAAAAGAAATTTATATTTAAAAAGAGCATCCATTTTTAAAGCAAGTACCTTGGATTCTGGAGGACACAAATGAGTGCCTTTGTTTCCAATACCGGAGAAGAGAGTGTTCGCGGTAGCCAAGTGACAACCGCACTTTTAAACTGCCTCCGGGTGTACTTTGCTCTGAGAGAGGAGAGTGAAGGAACGTAGCAGGATGGCTCCATTATCTACCAAGAGCCTGGGTTCTACTCCTAGCCCTTACACAGTAGCCCACACCCATCTGTAACTGCAGTTCTGTGGGGATCTGATGGCCGCTTCTGACTTCCACAGACCCTGTAGGCACTCGGCACATAGACAATACATCCAGGGGAAAAAGTAACCCATGCACATAAAACAAAAATAAATCTCAAAAAAATAACCCGTTTAATTGCTATTCTAGAGGCTGAAGAGATGGCTCTGCTGTTAAGAGCACTGGTTACCCTTTTAGAGGACCCAGGTCCGGTTCCCAGCTCCCACATGGTGGCTCATAATCACCTGTAACTCCAATTCCAGGAGATCCAGCACCTTCTTCGGGCCTCCTCGGGCACCAGGCATGCAGAGGGTGCACAGACATACATGGAAGCAAAGCATTCAAACACATTGAACTAAGAAAGATTTAATACCCCGGGGCTGGCAGGATGGCTCTGTGGGTAAAGGCACTTGCCACTAAACCTGATCACCTGAGTTTGAGTGCCAGGTCCTTCAAATGGAAGGAGAGAACTGACACTCACAAGTTGTCCTCCAGCTTACACAAATATCCTCACACAACAAAGGACCAACCAATCAGAGAAGTGCTGTTATGAGTGTAACTCTTTTTAGGGTTCTAACTACATGGCATTTAGTCAACTATTTTCTGACTAGTGGACAGGAGCCACATATGAAAATAATCCCAAACAACTATACTTTTAAAATCTTGATACTGAATTCCATTGTGGTGGGAAAGGTGCTGGCAATGAAATCACCTCCCTAATTCCATCTTACTACTGCTACCATTCACTTACATTCCTAGAAAGCATGATGCCAAGGAGGCAATGCCTTGCCCAGCGTGGAACTGCACCGTTCCTAACAGGTGCATGGTGAAGTGCTGCCTGCTGGCCAGATTCCATCCAGCTACTAATGAACTGCACGTCCCCAGTCCAAACCAACTGCCCCAGGGTACAGATACCTTTCCCCAGCCCCCTTCTTGTGTCTGCTTGCCCATGCAACCTTGCCCACATCCCCTGTGGACACCAGTAAGCAAAGAATCAAAGGATCTCCTGTTCCTGAGAGGCCAGTCATAAGTTTTATAGTCTTTAAATTAAATGCTAATTCCTAGAATAAGTAATTTATATGTATCTTTTGTGCCATCTCTGGGGATCTATTTTCAGTTACCTCATGGGGTAATGCTAAAGAGACAACTAAATTAAAATACAAATACATGCAATAAAGCATGAGAAAAGTTCTCTTTCTCTCACAAATGCAAGCACATAAACACAAATGCACATAAACACAAACACTTTCACAAACACAAAATATACAAACACACATATAAACCCACAAACACACTCATAAGCAGGTGCAAACACACACGGACATATCCATAAACACAGAAGCATGATTATAAACAAATATACACAAACACACATGTACACACACATACAGACACAAAGACACATAATCACACAAACACACATAAATACAAACATACATGGACACACATATATACACATAAACACAAAGACACACAAAAGCACAAACATACACACACTCCTCAGATCACAGTTCAAATGTGACAAACAGGAAAGCCCTGTTTGTGTCTAGCTCAGATCCTAGCACATCTGTATGACAGTTTGGAAACATGTTATTAGCTCTTTGATTTCACATGGGGTCTTGAAGAGCAAGGACCATTTCTTTCCTTTCTTTATGCTTCCTTCACAGTCCAGCACACTGCCTAGGACATTGGAGATGTTCAGTGGGCCAACACTAGACATGTGAGGAACATTTATGATCAATAGTGGGCTTCAGGAAAAAGGGATTTTGCAACTGAGAGGTTTCCATAAACCATTAAAATGTAAACTTTGGGTCTAAAGCAGGGCTTTCCAGTCCAACCTTGATTCTATAGACATCCATGAGCTAACAATTGTTTGCTGGGGACTGTTCTATGCATTGTGGCGAGTCTAGGAACACCCTTGGTCTCCTCCCTTAAGATGCCAGTAATAGGGCTGTGCTAGCTCTTCCAGAGGACTGGAGTTCAGTTCCCACAATCCATTGCCTGGTATCTCACTACCACTGTAACTCCAACTCCAAGAGCTTCTATATTCTCTCTCTCTCTCTCTCTCTCTCTCTCTCTCTCTCTCTCTCTCTCTCTCTTCTCTTCTCTTCTCTCTCTCACGCACTCAGCACACGCACACACACTTTGTTTTAAACCAAAAAAAAAATTTTTTTTTCCGATGACCCCTGACCCATTTTCTGTTGCTATGGTAACATGCCCTGAAAGGGGAAGGGCAGGCAATTGGCAGGGTTTACTTTATCCCACCTTCCCAGGTACCAGTCTAAGATACAGTCATGGCAGAAGGAACTTAGTCACATCGTATCAAACAGTCTAGAACAAGGAGAAATAAATTCATGCAAGTTCGCCTGCTTTTGCCCAGCTCAATTTCTCTACTCTTTTTTTAAAGGCTTATTTTTTTTATTTATGTGTATTATATTTATGCAACTGTTTGGGTACTTGCCACATACATTTTGTACTTATAGAGGTGACAAAAGGGCATAAGATCCCCTGGAACTGGAGTTAAAGGTGGTTGTGAGCTGCCCAATGCAGGTATTGGAAGCTGAGTTCAGGTCCTCTGAGAGAGCAGTAGCCCTCTTAACCACTCAGCCATGTCTCTGGCTCTGATCTCTCCACTGTCATACAATCCAGGACACCGTGCCTAGGGAATGGTACTGCCCTGTGTGGACTGAGTCTTCCTATATTGGTTAACTAAATTTAAACAAGTTCCGGCAGATGAGCCTACAGGTCCATCAATTCTATATATTCTCTCCCTTAGACTTTCTTCCAGGTTGGCCTGAGATGATCATTAAAGCTTGACCATGAGTCAGAAACGCCTCAAAATATATCAAAAGTCCTCCGGAAGGCAATTTTCCCCCTCTCCTCTTAGTTGACATCATTCATGCAGATGTGTTCAACCCATGGCCCAGACCACATGTGACCTAAGGATAGCCAGAATCATAGATGTACCTGAAACATCATGATTTTCTTGGTGATGTTTTTGGGACAGTTGCATAGTGTGGACTTTGTCGATGTTAACATTGTGTGGTCTTCACAAAGTTGGACACTTCTGACAGGGTAACGTTAGAACTGACCATTACCTGGGAAGTCATTGTTTGCTATTATAACAATCGGTGTCTTGAAGAGCCTAAGATGTCTGAGGTGCCTTTTGTTATATTCTGCTTAGAGAGTTTGGAGAGTTGTGTTCTTGAATCCTGAAACCTCATTGAGATCTGAGAGCACAGAGTTTAGCTTCAGTGCTGTCTTGCCTCTTAAAATCGACAGAACAATTTTATCAGCCCCAGATAAATGCGTTAGTAATAACTGTGATGCAGTCTAACGGTAGCAGCGACATAAAATAACACCTGCAGGCATGGAAAGTACTGGAAACAGGAGTCAGATTGAAGGTTGCCTCTGTGACCTACATGAAAGGCCTGCCTCCCAAGGTCTCCTCACTGCAGGGGGATGGCGGCTGGTAGCTGGTAGGCTAACCTGCCTGTCCACTGCCAAGAGTTGATAGAGACCCTGGTCCATAGCCATCCTTCTCCATCTGAAGGCAGTCTATAGACAACTCTATCCTAGCCGATTTATTCTTTTACACTCAGCTAGAGTCTGCCAGAGCCATCCAGAGAGGCTAGCCCTCCATGGGAGTTTGCTAAGCCTTCTCTCAAAGGGAGAGAAGAAATGCAAAGCCCTCTCCCCAAACCATAAATCCATCTCAATCCTGGCAGGAACCCCAACCTGCTTCCCCTCCACCAGGCCTGCCTCCTGTTCACTACCCCACTGCCCATTACTGAACTCTCACTACCTGGAAAGGGGCACAAAAGGCTTTGGCCCATGCTTCAGCACAGAGAGCAGAAAGGAAGACAGAAAAGAAGAAGAGAGAAACAAGCAAAGGAGAGGAATAAGAATGAGGGGGAAAGGCAGAATAGAGAGGGTAAAGGAAAATAAAAGGGAAAAGTACAACCCGAGGAACACACGTATTTTTTACTGTGTTTTCCCACCAGGCGTCTGACTTTTATTGTGGTGTTAAGTGAAATGCCTGTCACAGGCTCATGTGTCACTTGGTCCCCAGCTGGTGGTGCTGTTTGGGAAGGTGGTGAAACTTTTAGGGGGTGGAGCCTCACCCAAGGAAGTGGGTCTCTGGGGACAAGCTGATCATACTGAATGAGTTAACCCAGAAGCAGAAAGACTCACATGGTATATACTCACTTATAATTGGACACTAGCCCAAAAGGATGTCCAATGAAAGTCTTCACTTACCAGGAGATTGGGATAGATGTGAGGACTTACTATTGGGACTCTAGGTGAGAGAAGTATGTTTGAATTGGGAAATAGAAGGATCCAGAGGGTCCTAGAAACCTACAAGAAGAACATCATGATGGGCAGATATGGACCCAGGGGCATCTGCTCAAACTACTGCACCAACCAAGGACAATACATGCAGTAAACATCAAACACCTATTCAGATCTAGCCAATGGACAGGACATTCTCCACAGTTGAGTGGAGAGTGGGGACTAACTGGGACATGAACTCTGGTGCCCCATATTTGTCCACTTCCCTGTGGTGGGGAGGCACTCAGAGAAAGAATAAGCAGGCTACCAAGATGAGACTTGATAGCCTATGACCATATAGTGGGGGAAGAGGTCCTCCTTGGTCACAGACCTAGGGGAGGGGAATAGAATAAAAGCAGGAGGGAGGGAGGAAAGGGAGGATACAAGGGATAGAATAACAATTTAAATGTGATCTGAATAAATTAATTAAATAAAAAATTTAAAAAGCCTCTTTCCAACTGCTTCTGTATTATAGATGCAATGTGACCAGCTGACCTCATGCCCCTGCTGCCATGCCTGCCCCACTGTGATGGACAACTGTAGCCCTCCGGAACCCTGAGCCAATCTAAGGCCTTTCTCCCTTAAGTGGCTCTTTTCAGGTTATTTTTATCACAGAAACAGAAAAGTAACAACACAGCTGAAGCACAGACTCGCTTACAGATGCCCGGCATGTGGCTTGCTTTTATTTTGAAAGGTTGACTTGCTCAGTTGCAGAACATCGACCTACAGGAAGGGGAGTGTCCTATGGTGCATCCTCTCTTACAGTGAATCCGCCAAATTTGAAGCAGGGAGAGCATTCTGCTTGGCCAATGGAACCCAGATCCTCCCTCAGCCAGTCTCCATCCCATGGCCAGCAGAAGGAGTCATCCATGTGCTCAAAAACCTGCCTCCAATAGTAAGACCTCACATCGAACCCAGTCACCTTCCTGTTTCCCCAAGCATGACTTCTTCTTTAATAAACAATGACCCAAAGCCTTTAATGGGAGGGGGCAGAGTTGCTGTTAGGAGATTTAATTTGCTGTAATCTACCTCTCTTAGCATGCAGAGTCACAGTGCAGGAAGGAGGGGGGGGGGTGAGGAATTAATCTCTCCCAGAAAGAATTGCCTTTTTTGCTGTTATGAATCTAATCACTTACAAGGCTGAGCTGGCATTTCGGGTTTAGAGGGAGCTCTCAGGAATGAAAACCACCAGATCAGGTTTCAAATGCCATCTCAATAGGGCACTTCATTGAACTGGGGGGCGAGGGAGGGGGGCCTGCAGACTGAAGTTGCAGTACTGACGGATGACACAAATTGAGGCTCTTCTGCTCTTTGCATCTTTCAGAGGCCCACCACCACCACGCAAAGAAACAGTTACAGAATGAATGCATCACTGGGGCCTCTTGGGATACCCTGTCCCTAGCCCTATACTCCCAAGTGATGCTGCAGTCTCTAGGGCAGATTGTCAAGCCTGCCAATCAGCTCTGGCACCCCCACTCTGCTGGGGGGATGTGTCTTCTCTGTGCGTACTGTTTCATAATCCTCAGAGGTGAAATTTCATAGCACAGCAGTGCGTTTGCCTTTGACATTCTCCTAAGCAGGATTTATTGCCTCAGAGACAGATGTGACTTGAATCGATTATGCCTTGTAAGCACGCATTCTCCCGAGCAGCCTCTGGGTTCTCTGCAAGACTTTTGTTTCTTTTTCCTGGCTCCATTCAGTGTGTGGCTGAAGTGAGAGAATCTCATTATAATTGACTACTACTAAGCACCCTGTGTGTACCGAACTAAGAGACTTAGGAAGCCTACCACACCAGGGCATGGGGTTTATTCTCCAAGGATCTTTTGTCCCACAAAATGCAAACCTACAGACTGATCTGCTGATATCATAAAATACAGAGACTACAGAAGGATGTGCATGCAGGCTACATTAACATTCTTTTGATCCTCCACTATTGAGCCTAGAATAATAAATAAGTACATCTGCTTGTCTTCTAGAGTAAAGTAGGAAGCAATGCTTAAACATAGATGGGGAAAAAAAAAAACGTGAAATTCACCAAAAAATTAGGTGTTCGATACAGATTCCCACTAAAAAGACTGTATCTGTGGATGTCTGCTACAAAACTCAAAAGTACAGTTTGGAGCTATAAAGATGCTCCGTGGTTAAGAATATTTGCTGCTCTCATAGAGGACCCAAATTCAAACCCCAGTACCTATCTCATGAGGCTTACAACAACCTGTAATTCCAGTTTCAGAGGATCTGATGCCCCCTTATGGCGCCTGCAGGCAGTGCACTTATGTGCACATACATACATACATACATACATACATACATACATACATAATTACATACATACACATAATTACAAATGAAACAAATCTTTAAAAAATAAAGCCCCTCATTACCCCAGTCAATCACAAAATTTCAGTTTCCTTGGCATCATATAACATTGATGGCACCAAGCTGGAAGAGTATCCTCTGAGGGTCTGGGAAGTTATGATTCTACTTGACTTCAGCAAACCTTTCAGAAAGTTAGTAGGTTTGGAAGAAAAGCTACAAGGCTGATATCTTCAAACCAAAAAGTACAACCCACTTCCTCCTTTATATATCTAAAAGACAAAGATTACTGGCTAACAAATCTCTGAACAGAAAGAGGCCCAAGGGTGTGCCCGGATAACACATGGCAATACTTGACCGACTTCCTGTGACAATTTTCCTAGAGACATGGACCCCCCCCCCCAATCCACTTTGGTTTCTGCATGTAGGATTAGAGAGAAAGCCACAAAACCCTGCTTTACTTTATCAAAGTGAGAACATTCTATTGTCAATTCAGGAACAGTAGAGAATAAGACAATAAAATACTCTGACACAGGAACAACCTTGTGAGGTGGGATACATTAACTCCTTAAAGGAAAACAAAGGAGGAGAAAAAGAAAGAAAGAAAGAAAGGAAGAAAGGAACATGGTTGCCAAGGCTGAGGAGGATTCAAGATGCCAGTCCAACATTTGACAAGAAATAATCTTAAGCAATGTAAGATGGTTTTGACTGACAGATAGTAATGGTACATATTTCTGGGGTGTGTGGTGGTAATTCATGTGAGCACAATGTGTAGAGCCCAAACTGGGACAAACAGTATCCCCAGCTTCTTAAGCACATCATTGTGCTGGGGCACTGTCATCTTCTTTCTTCTAATTATTAAAAACAATATTGACAATGAATTCATCAGGTGTGGTGCTGCTCGGCCTGTAGCCCTGCAAGGACTGCAGTGGGCTCAAGGCTAGCCTGGGATACCTAGTGAGATTCTGCATAAACCCACCACCACCATAATAATAATAAATGTACTGCATTGTTACCCAACTGTGCTGTGGACTCGCTCCTCCATGCTCCTCAATTATAGGGCCTGATTTCCCTCCAGTGGTAAAGGCTTTTAAAAGTTCAGTGCTCTGCATTAGTAAATTCACATGAGAAGAAGAAATGAAGAGGCTTTTATTCTCTGAGATTTTGCAAACTAGAGTGTACACACTCTCCTTGGGGATTCATTTAGACAGTTCCCTGGGCTGCAATGTCAGCTATCGGATTGGGTCCAGGCATTGAGCAAAGCTACGCTTTCAGGAACAATTTGCTTTCTTTATTCAGTAAATTGCTCCAAATTTCCCCTTTTTTTTCCAGGTCTTAAAATTGGCTGTTGTGGCTTTAGAAGCCTTTTTTTTTTTTTTTCCTCCCCCAGACAGGCTTAGGAAGAAAGGAGAAACTGAATGGCTGCTTACTAAAAAGAGGGGCTGCAGAAATAAGAGTCAAAATGAAAGGCTTTGCATAATTTGGGGCACGTCTGAGGGGCTTGGATCCCATGGAGCACCTTCAAGCATTGACAGGTGAGGAATGTAGCCAGGCCCCTCCAGCTACAGTCCTGGTGAGATGCAATCCGGATTTCCAGATTGATCAAAGAAAACAAAACACGAAGCGTCATCCTGGCAGAAACAAAAGTGGAAAGACCACTGTTCAAAACCCTCCCAGCCAGAGCAGAAAGCAGCAAACAGCAGACCGCCCTGATCTCACTTGTTCAACAGAAAGAAAGCTTCAGGAAAAAAAAAAGCTTCAGGTATACCTCATACAAGAATCCCCCAAACCAGAGACAATTTCCTTAAAACACTCCCAGATCCTCAAGAGGAAAAAAATGACAATAAATTCGAGAGCAGTTTGCTTTAGCCAAAGAAAAATACCATCCGGCTCTTAAAACACCTGGTGTTTGCCCATCAACATATCTGGAGAGACCCACTAACTGAGCCAGAAGGACAAGGAAGATTACTTTCAAATATTTCAATAAAACAGCATATGAGAAGAAGCTTTGAAAAACAACATCTTAACAATAGCATGCAATAGGCAAATCCCCCCTGCAACATACTCATTGCTAGTGTCTTAAAATGCTGATCCATTTACTAGGGAGTGCGCCAGACACCTCTAAATATTTATCAACTACTCCGAAATGCAGTTTTGGATCAGGCTCTGCTCCATGCCAACACCTTCGCCAGCTCTGATGCCTGCCAGGTTTCTATGTAAATGCATTCTTTCTCTTTCCCAAGACGAATGGGAGATGCGCTCCTTTCTCAAAGACAATATACATACATTATTTTTAAGGTTCACCACTCTGGCTTTAAAAAAAAAAAAAACACTGGAAAACCTAATAAAAAGTCCGATCCTTATTGAATGACGGCTTCTCTTATGGTTGTGTTTGGCACAAGTGGCTGGGGATTGGTTTGATAGAGGAACATCCTTGTGAAGCTTATTCCCCGAACAAAACATTTAAAGAAAGCCCAAAGACAGTCTCAAACCCATAAAAGGCATATCCAACCCGTGTCCAACAATAGCCATGAATGAGACCCAATCATAAGCCTGCATAAAGCATGATGTGAATTTTTGTGATATTTTCATTGTTCTGGGTCACTCAACTATGCAATTCTTGAATGTGAACTTTTTAGATGACCCAGCCGTGTCACAAGGACGACATATTAGCCCATCCCTGGACTTCCCACCACTGAGCTTTGTACCTGGGCATCCATTAAGAGGTGTCTCATCAGTATCATAGAGTTCTTCAGGGTCTCTTTCTCCGTGGGTAGAAAGGGGTCATCATCTTCCTCCAGTGCCTTAGACTTGGTGACAATGAAATGAGAAATCTGGTCATTTAGGGTGTGCAGTGACTGTACAGCTGTGAAAAGACAAAGAAGGAAATGTAAAGATGGTATCTCTCTCTCTCTCTCTCTCTCTCTCTCTCTCTCTCTCTCTCTCTGTGTGTGTGTGTGTGTGTGTGTGTGTGTGTGTGTGTGTGTGTGTGTGTGTTGGGGGGGGCTGCATACATCCCACGGAGTGTCTCCCACTGCTCAGTGCTGGGATTACAAGTGCATACCATCCAAACCAGCTTTAGTTTTATCTTTAACTTGGTGTGGTTGTCAGCTTTAACTGGCAACGTGACATCACCTACAATCACCTGGGAAGAGTCTCGGGGAGGGTTTGGCTTACGTTAACTGATGGGAAAAGATCCATCTCACTGGGTGAAACCATTCCCTAGGCAGGAAGTCCTGAATTCTATGAGAGGACAAGCAAGCTGAGGAACACACACTCATTCATTCCTCTCTGCTCGTGACCATGGGTGTGACGTGACTAGCTGCTCACAGCTCCTGCATTGATTTCCCCACAATGATAGGTTAGGAACTTGGCTTCTAAACTGGGACCACCCCCTTTCTCCATCAGTTGTGGTACTTTATTACAGCCACAGAAAATGAAGCTGAGGTACATTGGTTCCGGGGATTAAACCCCAGGTCCTCATTCTCACAAAGCAAACACTTTTACTGCCTGAGTTTTCTCCCCAGTCCCACAACTGGTAACTCTCAGGGGGAATCTGAGTCACCATGTTCAAGGGAAAAGCAAGGTGTACACCTAAGGGGTCAACTGGGTAAGTGCCAAGAACCTGGGTTTCTTCAACGGTTTGGTGACCACCATCTAAATTACTTAGCCCAAAGTCTATAGAGTTCTTGAGGACACACTCACCAGCAAAACACTAGATACGGAACCCACTTCATGGGCCACCCAGTTGTCCTGGGGTAGCATAACAAGTTAGTTAGCTGTGCACCATAGATGTGGCTCTTTGGTCAGTATTTATAACCCAGAAATCACGGGGCACCTGGGTGTGGCCCTACGCTACATTTACATTTATGATAATGTAGACGGCTCTTTTTTCTCTAAGCAGATGGCCTCACAATTTAAGTTTACGAAGGGGCAGTGGCCATGTTTTTCGATCAGTGCCATGGAAGGACTATTATTTCTCTGTCATTCCCTCACTACTTTACCATCAAATATGTTAGAGAGTTTAAGACTTAACTTTATTATTCTGGCTGCCTCTTTCACCCCTAGAGACTTAGTAAGCTCAGAGGTGTGTGTGTGTGTGTGTGTGTGTGTGTGTGTGTGTATGAGTCTATGAATGTGTGAGTGTTTGAGTGTCTGTGAATGTGTCTGTGAGTGTGTGTGTGTGTGTGTATATGTGTGTGTGTGTGTACGTTGTATGCATGTGTGGATGTGTGCAAATGTGAGTATATGTATGTGTGTGAGTGAGTGTGTTGCCAGAGGTTGATGTAAGATATTGTCCTAAGTTTTTCCATCTTTTCTTTCTTGAGAACATGGTCTCTCACTGAGTATGTGTGGGTCATCATTGCATCAAGCCCAACTGGCCATCAGGCTCCAAGTGTCTCCCCTCTCTCCACCTCCCCAGTGCTACAGGCACATGTAACCATACATGGTCTTGTACATGGGTGCTGGGGATCTGAACTCAGGTCCTCGTGCTTACTTGGCAAACACATGTATGGAGGCACAGCCCCCCCCCCACACACACAGGCAATTTTTAATCTGTTTTCTACTCTGTCTCAAATGCATGGAATATCAGAGCTCAATAAACATTGTTGAACTCATTCCTTTACCTTTCCTTAAAATAAAAATTATTTCCTTATAGAGCCGTCCATAATTTTCTGGACAAATCTATTGGGCCACATGAACATGCTTCTGTGAGTGCCCAAAAAATCTTTAGCAAATCGCAACACAGAGCAGCAGGGCTTGGGAGACAGTGCTCCCAGCCAGAGGCAATGAGAGATGCTGGCAGCCCTCCTGCTGTAACTGCTGGGAAAACTGGCGCTTTTCTATCCAGCTGTGTTTAATAGACAACACAGGTCTGTGGTCTGTAAAAAGGTGGAGAAACTGAGTGAGTCCTGTTCTTCACATGTGCCATCCCCTACCCCCACATACACTCAATAAATACAGTTAAAATTTTTAGAACAAGTGCGTTCTTTTTATATATACTTTGCAGCTCTTTCTATTGAGAAGCAGAATGTGCTCCCCCTTCCAGTGAGTCGGCCTGGTCCCAGTGACAGAACATTCTTTCTCTGATTCCTATGTCCAGCTCATAAAAGGTCTGGAGTCTCTGGGCATGTTCACTCTGGGGGCAGCTAACAGCCTTGTAAGATGTGTCATGGTCGATCTTGATTGTCAAGTTGCTGAATCTAGAATCCTCTAGACCTCTGGGTATGTCTGTGAGGGAGGTTCTATACTGGGTTAATTTGAGGTTGGAAAACACACTCTGAATCTGAGTGACCCCATTCCGTGAACTGGGTTTACACATTAGGTAAAAAGGGGAAGATGAGTTGAGCTGCAGTGTTCATCACTCTCTGCTTCCTGACTGCGGATGCAGCGTGACCATCCATCTCAAGCTCCTGCTGCTGTGTCTTTCCCACCACAATAGACCTATCATTCACCCATGCCACCCAGGCACCTACTCAAGTACCCATCTACCCACCTATCATCCACTCACCTATCCACACACCCACCTCCCCACCCATGCATCCAATTATCTGCCTGTTTACCAATTTATCCATCCCAGGTGCCAGATAGGTGGGTGAGAACCATCTGCCAATGCTAGAGAGATAGCTCAGTGGTTAAGAGAACTTTCTCATCTTTCAGAGGACCCAAATTTAGTTCCCAGAACCCATGTCTAGCTACTCAAAATTGTCTGTCACTCCAGTTCTAGGGGAGCTGATGCCCTCTTCAAGCCTCAACAGGTAGTAGGCACACACATGTGCCACATAGCCACACAGATACAAATACATGTAAAGAAAGAAAGATAAATGTTGTGATAATATAAATGTATATGCAAAAAAGAAAAAAATTTAAAATCATAATAAAAATAAATATTAAAAATGACATATAGAACATTCTGATGACAGAAGACACAGGATAGAGAAGAGATGAGGAATCCAACCATATTACATCTGAAAGGTTTCAACCCCATGCAAGTAACCCCAGATGCAGCCCACTCTCTGCAGAGCAGAACTCAGCTGTGCCTCCATCCCATGTCCCAGTTCATTGTTCACAGAACTGAAAGTATAGCTACATATTGATTTATATAACTCAGTTTTGGGAAGCTATTATGATGCAGCAACAGGGTAACTGTAAACTATAGTTATGACACTTCATGAAACACACCAGAAACTATTAATCCATGGGGGTCAGTTCATCATCATATGTCTTAGTTACTTTCCTATTGTCATGGCAAAACACTATAACCAAGATAAAAGAAAGTATTTAATTTGGAAACTACAGTTCCATGGAGTTAGAGTCCATGGCCATCATGGCAGGAAGCATATCAGCAGGCCAGCAGGCCAGGAGGCATGGAGCCGGAGCATTAATAGTGAATTCAAGTCTTGATCCCCCAGCACAAGGCAGACATGGAGCCCAGGGGGATGGCATGGGCTTCAAAGACGATCCTCAGTGGCACACCTCCTCCAACAGGCCACACCTCCTCCAACAGGCCACACCTCCTCCAACAGGCCACACCTCCTCCAACAGGCCACACCTCCTCCAACAGGCCACACCTCTTCCAACAGGCCACACCTCATCCAACAGGCCACACCTCTTCCAACAGGCCACACCTCCTCCAACAGGCCACACCTCCTCCAACAGGCCACACCTCCTAATCCTTCCCAAACAATTCGGCCAACTGTGGGCCCAACATTCAAACATATGAGTCGATGGAGGCCATTCTTTTTTAACCCACCACACTATGTCACTGGCGTTAATCACTGTCCATAAGAACAAATAAAGTCATGAAAGAGAAAGGTCACAGCATTTCACTCCATCCCTACCCCTTCCTTGTCATCATAGGATCGGGAAGTTGTACACTTTGTTCTCCATTTGCCCTATAAAACCTTCGAGTCAATAAAGCTGTTCTTAAAGCACATGATGGATTAGAGACTTGAGAGCCACAGACACTATTTCTCTCTACCTGAGGTTAGGAAATGAGGTCATAAAACCCAGTTTACTTGCTTGATTGTATTGAATGTGAAATAACATTCAATCTGTTGTATGGGGGGGGGGGTTGTCCACAAATCTGCAGAAACATGCTTCTTAAGCAGCTTATTTATCTGAAGTGTTCTCTGAGTCCTCTTAAACATTAATGAACACTTATTTGAGCTTCTCATATGGTTGGCACATTTATGGCTTGGTAGAAGGAGGAAAGTGCCAAGTCTCGATATTCTGTGTCATTTTTAAGAAATAGAAAACATGTATAAAATTTCTTAGCATGTTCAGAAGCACCCCACTTCTGCTTTTATGGGTCAGGTGGAGCACGGAATGTGATGTAATAATGATGTGACCTCAAATGCTCGTTTTATGCAGATGAGTCCAGATGTCATTGAAATGGGCTATTGTACTATTTTTATAGAAAAATAAGCCTGATGAATCATATCATAGGGTAGAGCCACTAGCAGCTCCATGGATTTTATGATCTTGTTATTTATATGGTCCATAGATATGAACTAATGGCCAAATTTATCCCCATGTATTAAACAACCTTTGCTTTTCACAAATCTCAAAAGCTATGATGTATTTTGCATTAAAATGCCCACTCGTTTCCAGTTCTTGTTTTAATAGAATCCCATTAGATAAATGAAGCCTAAATAATTCAGACTTTTTTTCCTTCCCATTGTTATAATAAAACTCATTCTTCTAGAGACGGGGATGCAGAGAGGTCAGAACCCTCATATGTTGCTGTGGAGAAAGGTCTGACAGCAGATCAGCAAACAAATATACGATTTCCGAATGAATGGCCAATGTACTGTAATCGAAGGAACTGGAGAAAGATATTTGAGCACAGACTTGCCTGTGAATTATCACAGCAGCACTAGTTAACATAGACAAAGCTGAAAACTACTCACTCATTGTGCATGAATTTGTGCATGGGTAAACACAATATGGCATATCCATTCAGAAGAGCATGATTCAGCTGTACAAAAGGAGTAAATTACTGATACACACCACCACATAGATGAATTTGGAAATATTAAACTAAGTAAAAGAAGCCAAGCATTAAAAAAAAACAATCCCATGTACAGGAACTGTCCATAATGGGCAAACAGTGGAACCAAAAGATTAGCAGATTCCAGAGAGTCCAGCCAGGAGAAATGGCTTGTAAGTAAAGGGTTTCCTTTGGGGGATGAAAGAAAATGTTCAAGGAAGAGTTGTGGTGATGGGCACACAGTGAATGAACTAAACCCTGCTGAACTGTGCACATCAAGTGGTTAGAAGAAGAACTATGTTTATGTGCATTCTACTGCAGTTTGTGAGGCAGGAGGATTGCAGGATCAAGTCCAGAGAAGGAGTGCACTGCAAAATTTATAACCAGGATTTCTCTTAAGGTGAGAGGAAGTAAGGACCTGAATTTAACCAGAGCGCCCACATGGTTAAAGGAGAGAATGGACTCTGGCAAGCTGTCTTCTGATATTTTGTTTGTTTGTTTCAAGACAGGGTTTCTCTGTGTAGACCTGGCTGTCCTGGACTCACTTTGTAGACCCTCTGGCTTCAAACTCACAGAGATCCTCCTGCTTCTGACTCCCCAAGTGTTGGGATTACAGGTGTGTGCCACCATGCCTGGCTTGTCTTCTGACTTCTGTGTGTGCCTCGTGAGATCTACACACACACGCGCGCGCGCACACACACACACACACACACACACACACACACACATGTACATATACTAAATAAATGTAAAATACTAAAGTAATATTTTAATTTTCAGTAGGCAGTAAAACAAACCCCTAGAATCAAGAAATCAAGAAGATGGGCTAAGAGACTGCTGTCAGTAAGGTGCTTGATTTGCAAGCATCAGGATGTGAGTTCAATCCCCGGAACTCACATAAGGAAGCCAGGTGCATTGGTGTGCATTTGTCATACCAGCTCTGAGGAGGCAGAAATGAGTGGATTCCCAGGGTTCCCTTGCCTACTTGGAAGTTCCAGGTTAATGAGAGAGCCTCAAAAACCAAAGCGCCCTAGGTCCAGACTATGTATGGTTCTTGGTTGGTGCATCAGTCTTCATAAATCCCCCATGGCCCAGGTTAGTTGGCTCTGTTGGTTTTCTTGTGGAGTTCCTGTCCCCTCTGGGTTCTTATATTCTTCCCCTCACTCTTGCACAAGACTCCCTGAACTCCACCCAATGTTTGGCTCTGAGCCTCAGCATCTGCTTCAATCCACTGCTGGGTGGAGCCTCTCGGAGGACAGCAATGCTAGGCTCTCATCTGCAAGCATAGCAAAGTATCATTAATAGTGTCAGGGTTGACTCTCTCCCATGGGGTGGGTCTCGGGTTGAGCTAGACATTAGTTGAACATTCCCTCAATCTCTACTCCATCTTTATCCCTGCATATCTTGTAGGCAGGGTAAATTTGGGGCCAAAATTATTTTGGGTGAGTGGTGTTCCCCTCCCTCCACTAGAAGTCCTGTCTAGTTAGAGGATGACCTCTTTAGTATCCATTACCCCTGCTACTAGGAGTCTCATCTAGAGTCACTCCATATCCTCCCAGAAGCCTACCCTGTTGTAGGTCTCCAGCTTGTCACAGAGATGCTCCCGCCCATGATTTCTCTTAGGCCCCCTATACATACATAGCTGATGGAGAGCTTGGTCTTCATGTGGGTCCCCTAGAAAGGGGAGTGGGGGCTGTCTCTGACATGGACTCTATTGCTTGCTTTTCAATCACTTTCTCTTGGTGGGGATGCCTTGCCAAGCCACAGGGGAAGAATATGCCCTTAGTCTTGGATGTGGGGTTGTGGGGGGGTTCCCGTTATCTGAGAAGTAGGGGAGAGGGGATAAGGGGAAGAGGGAGAGAATGTGGGACCAGAAGGAGAGGAGGGAAGGTGCTACAATTGGAATGTAAAATTAATAATAATAATAATAATAATAATAATAATAATAATAATAATAATAATAATAATACCAAGGTTGATGGTATCTGAACAATGACATCTAAGGTAGCCCTCCGGCCTCTACACACATGTACTATATGTATACACACACACACACACACACACACACACACACACACACACACACACACAGAGCGTAGTTAACTTGTTATTTTCTTCAAATGAACAGATTCGCCAGAGAGTCAGTTTAGCTGTGAAAACAGCTGCTCTCTGTGGCTATGGACCCCACAGCTGGCAGACAACATACCTAAAGCAGGGCCCGAGTGAGATGAACTACAAAGGCAAGAGCAGAGTGAGTGCTGACATATGGTTCATGTCTGCACACTGGAGGCTAAAGACAGCCCCAGTCTT
The DNA here is from genome assembly GCF_903995435.1 of Acomys russatus. Lineage (NCBI taxonomy): Eukaryota > Metazoa > Chordata > Mammalia > Rodentia > Muridae > Acomys > Acomys russatus. Next base: position 37,323,434 of record NC_067165.1, read on the forward strand.
GCTAAACCAAGCTAGAGTCAGCAAGAAGCTAAAGGGCGGCCCAGCCTTTCACCGGAAGACTGCACCTCTTAAGAGGGCCTGGAAGCCTCAGCCTTGGAGTCAGACACCCTGAGTTTTAACCTGACCTGTCTCTTGTTGGAGGAATGAGGTTTGGTGGTTTGTACAATTTGGTCACAGCCGCAGAGTCAGTCACAGGGCTGTGAAGGGCTCTGTGTCCTCTGACTCGCCCTGCTGGACTGTAAGGCTACTTCCAGAACGAGAGGATAGGGCATTTGGCAAAGTGCTTGCCTGACAACCACAGGATACCAGTTTGACCCACAGAGCCAGTGTAAATGAACCCAGGCCGGTCGGTATTACCCAAAAGGAGAGAGAAAGAAAGACCCAGTCAAAGTACTTTAAAAGGTGACTTTATTTCCAAGGATATAAAACTTACAAAGTAAAAATAAATATAAATAAGTAAAACCAGAAAATTTGCTTTTAATAATAGTTTGTTGTTGCTTTTATTGTGAGACAGAGTCTCCCTGTGTGGCCCAGATTGGCCTACAAGTCGACATCCTCCTGCCTCAGCTTCCCAGGTACTGGGATTACAAGTGTCTGCCATCATGCCAACTACTGGTAAGTATTGCCAATAAGTATGCTGGGTGTATCTAAATAGCCAGAACTAGGAGCATGAAAGTACTTTGATAACTATTGCAATACAAATTTCATGCAAATTGACTTACCAAATGCTGTGGGATTATCATAACCCTTAGAGCAATGGTCTGCAGTTCAAATGCCTTACTGCACACTCTCTCCTGCAGGACCCACCTCCATAATGAGACAGTCTTTACAAAGCTGACAATGGTGGTCCAGTGGCTTGCACATCACAGAGGAGGAGATGGAGCACATGAAATAAGTTATCCCAGGGCCTAGGCAGCCAGCGCCCTTGCCCATGTTGTCTCATGTTAAAATCAGGGAAGAAGATGCTACTCACTACATTCACTTCTTTTATTTACTTCCTGTTCTTTGCACCGATGGGTGCACCTTCTAGAAAAGTCTCAAGGTCCTAAACAAGACATGAGCCATGCATGTAAAGGCACTGTGTAGTGGCTACAGAGTGTCAATCTATGTGGTACTAACTATCCTAGTGCCGGGCCCCTACCAAAGAGCTTGCCACTGGGACACCACCATCGGAGACAACGACTCAAAACATCTGGCACAGACGTTGCTTATGTAGAGGGACCACCTCAAGTAGAGAGCGCTGGTGATAACAGGCAGCTCTTTTCTTTTTAGAAAGAATCCACAGAGGATATCGCATAGCCTCCTCCAGATCGTGCAGGGTTGGGGTGGGGGGGGGGGTGTTGTGAAACTCCAACCCCTGATGGAAATAGGTTATTGGTAATTTAGCGTGCACTATGGAGGCAGCCTGATGGAGCGCGAGGGCAAAAATCCACATGCAAATGAGATTTGGAACCTCCCAGAGATACTGGAGAACTGGGACAGGAGGCTCCCTGCCAGTGGTCCACGCCAAGGGGAAGAGGCCAGGCCTGGGGTAGGACTGCATTTTAAATAGATCCTTGTGGTTCGGAAGCTGAACAGCAAGACTGGGGCTGGGGCTGGGGCTGGGGCAGACACTACACTGGAACAGAAGAACCAGGAAATTGGCTTTCGGGAGCAAAAGGCTAGCCTGGTACCCATATCTGACCTGAGCACAGTGTGGCCAGAGGACATGGGTCCACCGAGAAACGGGAGCAGCCCAAGGTCCCAGAGAACTTGACCAAGTCCATCATCAGAGGAAGTCAGTTTCTACTCCAGGCAGGAACTGAAGCAGAGGCCGTAGAGAAACACTGCTGACTGGCTTGCTCAGCCTGCTTTCTTATACAACCCAAGCCCACCTACCTAGGGACATCTCTGCCCACAGTGAGCTGGGCTCTGCCCCCTCAATTAGCAATTGAGAAAGTGCCTCCACAGAATAATGCTCATATGCCAATTTGATGGAAACAGCTCCTTGGTGAGGCTCCCTCTTAGACGCAATGTGTCAAGTTCAAAAGCAAGATTAGCCAGCACAGTTTTAGGCCATGGTAAATATTCTTGACTGTCGAAAATACTTAAACCCAATTATAGACAGGAGACATGAGTCCAGATCTGTCTCTCCTCTGATGAACTAACAACTGTGCACATCATCAAGACAGACAGTATAAAAGGGGAAAGTGGTCCTTTTGTCACAGTTTAATGTGGAAACGAGCCTATCGTATTAAAAAAGCAACAGCATGAAGAGAATCCTCACAAATTCCATGTCCTTGACTTGTTTCTCCCAGAGATTGTCTCCCCACATTAAAATGACTGTGTTTGGAGGTGTCTCCAGTTCTGAGCCCCTCCTCTTTGATTTTTAAGAAGGACCATGGACCCCAGGACACGGGCTTTGGCAGATTAAAACCTAGGCACCAGGAGGAGTGACCTCAGGGATGGATTTCAGTGTCGTGAGTTTAGAGACCTGTTTTCCTTCTTGTCCCACAAAGTGCTTCCCTCTGACTGAACAGACCCCCAAGAAAAGAAGCTGGGCAGAGGGCAGAGGTCAGCCAAGCGGTGAACTACCACTCAACCCACACCACGTTTCTCCAGAGCATTGAGTTCCTGGCTCTTTATAGGGTTTCAAGACTGTATGAGCCAACTTCACTCATTTGACATCTGGGGGTGGAGTACACGCATGTGTTCATGTTTGTGAGAACACGTGTGTGTATGGGGGGGCGGATAAAAAGCAGACGGTAAGGTGTTTTCCTATATCACTCTCCACTTTAATTTTTGAGATGGGGACTCTCACTGAATCCAGGCCTCATTGATTTTGATAGCCTCTCTGAGTGGTAATGTCCCCTGCCTCTATTCCCCCCAGCACTGAGAGTGTGGGTGCACAACACCACCCTCAGAGTTTGACATGGGGGTTGGGGATTTGAACTCAGATCACCATGCATGTGCTGCAAGCACCTTGTTGACTGAGCTTTAACCCTTCCCCAGCTCATTGAGCTCAAAAGTCCACAGAGGGCCTGTGCCAACTGCTCTCACTTGAGCGAAGGACAGGGTATGGATGAGGACATCAAAGCTCACCAGAGTTTCTGGTGTCATTTTAGAGAAAAGAAAAAGAAAAAAAAATACTCTGTGGTGTTTTCTTCATCTCCATACAGAAGGGACAATTTTCAGACCCACTACCCTCTGGGGTTGGAGGGAGGAGCTGTAAGCTCAGGAAGGAAGGAAGGAAGGAAGGAAGGAAGAAAGGAAGGAGTGGTGACCTACAAACTTCCCCCAAGCCCTAGACTTGTTGTTCTTGGCTAACTGAAAGGGTTTACCAACAGAATCCTTGCCCTCAATCTTAATGACTACCCATGCCATTCAATTACTTCTGGTCTGTTAATATTTTAAGATCGTTTTGTTTTATTGCAATTTCCAATGTATTTCAAAGGTCGGCAGGAAACCCACTTTGAATCTCAAGTAAGTTCTATTTCTGGATAATAGATTTATGGATGGGGCAAGGCAGCCAGTGCCTGCGGCTTCTCATTTCAGGTGTATTTCTTTTGTTTAAAAGACTCGGCCTTAAGTGGTGCAGGCACCTGCACAAGGTGGCACGGTGATCAGAAGCCAGGCTTTGAAGCTGGGGAGATGGCTCAGTAAAGTGCATCCCACATGCGCGAGGACCCGTGGGTGATTGCCTAGACTCTATGCGGAAAAGTTTGGCATAGTAATACATCTATAATCTAAGTGCCTGGAAAATGGAGACAGGAGGATATTTGTGGCTTACTGGTCAACCAGTCTATCAGAATCAGTGACTTCAAGCTCAGTGAGAGACCGTGGTTTAAAAAAAAAAAAAATCAATAAGCTGGAGAGTGACTGGAGAGATGGCCCAGCAGTTAAGAGTATGGACTCCTCTTGTGAGAACCCTGGTTCAGATCCCAGAACTCAAGTCAGGTGGCTCACAACTGCTTGTAACTCCGGCTCCATGGGATCTAACACTCAACTTCTGGCCTCTGCAGTCACTCAACTCACATGCACATATATTCATACAGGTATACACAGATAAATAATTTTTTATAGTCTTAAAAAAACCAAGGGGAAGAGGGATTGAGGAAGACACCCGATGTCAACCTGGGTATACACAGATGTGAATGCCCACTAGTGCACACACATGAGGAGTCAGCAGGGCTCCTCTGCTGGCTAGAGGCCTCTGGAGTAGAGTCTCGGGCCTCAGACCCTAATCTAAAGCGGAGATGAGGAGAATGAGTGTTGCTGCCATGTACAGGGAAGTAGCAATGCCTCCAGCTCTTCCCAGCTGTGTGGTGTGTTTTGGTACGACAATCATTCTTTCCTCTAGAACAGACAACAAACAAATCCCTGCCATGGCCATCCCTGAGTCTCCACATCACAACCACACACACAAAAAAGACGAGTTGAGTAGTTGCCACTTCTTAAAGGTACATTAATTCAGCATAACTCATTACATCCCAAAGCCCCGCCCCTCATACCTCTTCTGCCGAGGCTTAGGGAGTCATGCGTTTGAGGAAAACACAGACTTGGGTCTATCACATGCTATTCCTGGTTCCACTCATGCCTTCTTCACATGCACCCTGCAGCCATTCCATCTCAACACCCCCACCCCCACACCCCATGTCCCAAAGTCTGGAGTCTTAATCTAAATAGTTTCTATGTTGGGGGGCTGAGAAGTGGCTCTGTAGTTAAAGCCGTTGCCATGCAAGTGTAAGGACTGATGGTCAGGTCCACAGGATATATGTATATTCTGCATGGGAATGGAGTTCCAGTCTGAGAAAGAAGAGACAAGATTTTCTCTAGCAAGCTGACTAGAGAGATGAGGCATAGCGGTGAGCTGTGGCATTGACTGAGAGATCTTGGTTCACTAAATAAGTTGGAATAGTGATCTAGAATGGGCTCCCACGTACACACTCTGAATATTCACACATGTGCACTAACACACATGCAAACATGCATGCACACATACAACAAGCACATGGGAAAAAAAAAAGCATAAAAACGAAACAAAAACCTTCTGTTCAAGTTTCCTCCCAGTTGCTGTAATAAAATGCTCTGACCAAAAGCAACTTAGGGGGTAGGATATTTTTTTTTTAACTCTGTGCAAACATGTTAATTGGAAATCTAGGACTGAGAAAAACAAGCAAGCAAGCAAGCAAACAAACAAGAATTGGTAATGATTACCTCTGCCTACAGTTGTGCATGTCACCTAGGGGTTTTAAGAAGTGGCTGCTAGTCAGGTTCAACATGGCTTGCCTTGAAACCAGGTACCCAGGATGCTGAGCCATAAACCAGGTACCCAGGATGCTGAGGTAGAAAACAGGTACCCAGGATGCTGAAGCAGAAGGAGCATGAATTCAAGGCCAGCTCTAGTAATATAGTGGGACTCTGTCTCAAATAAATTAACCATATATCTTTTTAAAAACTGTATATCTTTATATGTAATTTGCAGTTTATATTATATATTGTATGCAATATATTAATATACACATTTATGTGATAATTTAAGAAACAGTTGCTAATGCATAGCCCCTGGCTAGGATCTGAGACTTTATTTTGCTACCATAGTGACATAGAAAACTGAACATAGTGGCCTTGTTGGAAGGTGGTCTCTGATGACTCTTGCTGCCCAGGCATCATGTCTTTTTCAGTTTTCTCTCACTCTGAATAATACTGACCTGTCACCAACAGGGAATTTTAGGTATGACAGAGTGTCACTCTTGGGGCTAGGTCAGGAAAAACACATGTGTTTTCACTTGAATCACTCCCTCCAAGAAGCATAGGCTGCTGTGCCATCGGACACTCAGGCGGGTCATGGCATGGAAAATTGAGAGTTCCTACCAACATGGATTTAGTGGCCTAGTGAAGGTGCCATTTTGGAAGCAACTCTAGGCAAGCTAATCCTGTAGGCAAGAGCAACTGTGCTGACAGTTTGTTTGCATTCCCTAAAAGCCCTAAGCCTGTGATTTGGCCAGACCACTCCAAAATTCAACCAAGTGGTGGGATGGTGATGCACATTATTGTTTAAGTGCCGGGATTTGGAGTCACTTATGAGGCAATTTATTAAGTAACTATGATTTTTTTTCATACTGAGAGGTAAAGTATTGCCATAGCAAAAGTTGCTTTTAAAGAATAGGTGGTCTTCAAAACATGCGTAACACAGGCAAAAGAGTTAGGTGGCAGAAGCCAGAGGACTTTGAGGAAGAATGTCCTAGCATGCCTGACCAACCCTGATGCCTCCCACTCCCCGCCCCACCCCCAGAGGCTACAGGTAGAACCTGGAGGGCAGTTTAGAAGGAAGTGGCGAAGGAGGATGTTTGCTATGTCATGACAAGGTTCTAAGCATCACTGTCTGTCGACATGGGAAAGTAGAAAGCCTACCAATACTCACTCCCCTGATCCATCTAAGGAAGTTTACAGCTGAGCTGTTGAAGATCTTGTCTGATTTGTTCTTAGTGTTAATCATAAAGTAGGAGGATGCAGACAGGCTAAAAGGAAACCACTTTTGAAAAGTAGAGATTGGAATGGAAGGAACATGAGGGAAAGAGGTCTATGTATCCCTGAAACTCTCCCAGTCAAGAGCAGACCAAGGGAACGGGGCGACTACAAACACCAAAGACAAGTTACGAAGGAAGCGCCGTGACTCAAGGGCATCGCCAAAGCTCAGAGGTAGAGCCGATCCACAGAGAGTTAGCTTCATTCCTCAAGTCCTAATTAAAGACTCACTAAATCGTGGTAGAGGTGATCTGGAATTTTCCTGGTCTGCTAGTTTCTATGTTGCAGGAGTGGATAACATGTCTGTTTAGTTCTCAAATGTTTAGATTCAGAGCATTAGTACTTTGCAAGTCAGTACCCAAGAATGGGTGTCAGTAAATGCGTATATATGGACCTGATTTTATACAAGATTCAAGACTCCCAATGATGCCTATGGGATAATGGAATGACATTGGACAGACAGGTATGCAGTTCTTGCGGGTAGAAGAGTGTAATCTGCATTCAAGGTACTAAGGGCAGAAAGTAGACTGCGATGGCAGACTTCACACCAGATTTCACCATGTACTACCCCCTGGTATTAACAAACCTCTACATGCCTTTTCCACCCCAGACAGGAGTAACCTGCTTACAGTTGTCCGAGTCTCACAGGTGTTTAGAGTTGGTCCCTCTCCCTCTCCCTCCCTCTCCTTCCCTCCTGCCGATTGCTTTCTCTTATTCTCCCTCTTTCCCTATAGCTCCCTCTAGCCTCAAACTTGCTATAAAACTAAGGATGACTTTGAACTGCTGGGCTCTTGCTGCCTCCACCTCTGTACTTCTGGGATTACAGGTGTGTGCTTCCAAAGGGCTTATGTGGTACTAAGAATTAGGGTTGGGCTCTGTGCATGCTGGGCAAGTTCTACCAAGGGAACCAGACATCCCCGGGCCCCACCTTGTTCTATCTGTGAGTGTTCTCTTGGCAAGAAGTCAGCTCTGTTCCAAGAACTGGAGATCTGAGGAAAAGTCCCCAAGGCAAGGAACTGAAGCCAGCACAAACCTGCCAACCATGGGCGACCCATGAGATCAGGGGAGCACGTGAGCATGGGAGCACAGGATGATGGGAACACGTGAGCATGGGAGCACAGGATGATGGGAGCACATGAGCATGGGAGCACAGGATGATGGGAACACATGAGCATGGGAGCACAGGATAATGGGAGCACATGAGCATGGGGCACAGGATAATGGGAGCACATGAGCATGGGAGCATAGGATAAGGGGAGCACATGAGCATGGGAGCACAGGATGATGGGAACACATGAACATGGGAGCACAGGATAATGGGAGCACATGAGCATGGGAGCACAGGATGATGGGAGCACAGGATAATGGGAGCACGTGAGCATGGGAGCACAGGATAATGGGAACAAGTGAACATGGGAGCACAGGATAATGGGAACAAGTGAGCATGGTAGCACAAGATAATGGAAGCACATGAGCATGGGAGCACAGGATAATGGGAGCACGTGAGCATGGGAGCACAGGATGATGGGAACATGTGAGCATGGGAGCACATCATTTTGGAAGCAGACCCTTCCACTCCTGCTGAGCTTCCCAGTGGCTCCCATCTGAGATCAGTGTCATTACTACATCTTTTAATGAGACACAGAACCAGACCGGTTAAGTAAAGCACTCTACAATTCCTGCCCCAAAGACACTATGTCATGGAGATTTGCTGCAGTTGTTATTGTTTCAAGCTTCTCCCATGGGATGTAATTTCCTTCTTAGAAACAGATAACTAATACGGCAAAGAGCTTCATTCTTAAAACCTCAGTTTTGATTTTGTGCCAACAGACCAACCAAAAACCATCTTCTATATAACTATATTCCTAGAGACTTATGTTTAAGAAGCATTTAATTCCACTTATGCTGTCTTGGTCTTTTGCCAGAGTAAAGAAAGATGGTTCCACCCACCAGGGACATGATTTTAGCACTTGTGGGCTTGAAGGACAAATCATAACACAACCACTGAGGTTCCAGTGAGCCTCAGAGATAAGGCCTCTTATCAGTAAGGAATTATTTCCACTGAGGGAACAGGGAAGGACGGAGACTTTTATTTATCATCAAATGTAATCTTCTTTAAAAGAAAAAAGTCATAGAGGGAAAAGAAAACAATCAACAGCTGAAGAGCATGGGAGTAACTGAATAGTCACCCATTTGCTAAAAATAACTAAGAAGCTGGAATGATGACTTAGTAAGAGCACTTGCTGTTCTTGCAGAAAGACTGAGTTCAGTTCCAATCACTCACGGAAGGTGCCTCACAACTGCCTGTATGCTCAGGAATCCAATGCCCTCTTTTGGCTTTTTCAGATACCTGCATTTGTGCACGCATGCACAAACACACACACACACACACACACACACACACACACACACACACACACACACACTACTGGATACACAAAATTAAAACATATTTTTAAAAGATATGCATATACCCTCCATGGGAACAGAGATATAAAAGCGGGGGGTGCCAAATGGACTGTCAGGTTTTCAATGAACCCTCAGATTTCTCCTGTTTTTAGTGGAAATTCTTTGAGTTTTTCTCAGTTTAGGGAGATGTTGTTTATGAGTTTGCTGAATATTGCCTTTATTATATTGAGGTATGTCCCTGTATTATGCTATTCACAGAACTATAGTAGTAAAAATAGCATGGTCCTGGCATAAAACCACACACATTTATGGATGAAATAGAATTTGAGGACCCACATATAAACACATACTTCTATACCCACCTGATTTTTGACAAAGAAGCCAACAATACACCCTGAAGAAAAAAAAAAATCATCTTCAACAAATGGTGCTGGCCAAACTGAATAGCTACTTGCAAAAAGAACGAAACTTAATCTTTATCTCTCTCCCTACACAAAACTCAATTCCACATGGATCAAGAGCTTCAATATAAAACTTGATTCCCTAAATCTGACAGAGGGAAAAGCATGGAATATGCTAGAACTCACTCAATAGTGCAGGCACTGAGACCAACAATTAACTAATGGGACCCCCTGAACCTAAAAAGCTTCTTCTGTATAGCAAAAGACGTGATCACTTGAGTAAAGAGGCAGCTGAAAGAATGAGGAAAATCTTCGCCAGACAGATATCTGGCAAAGAGTTAGTAACTGCAATATACAAATAATTCAAAAATTAAACCTTAAGAAAATAACATCCCAATTAAAAACATCAAAGAGTTCTCGAAAAATGAAACCCAAATGGCTGAGAAACATTTTCTAAATGTTCAGCATCCTTAAGCCGTCGAGGAAATTCAAATTAGAGCTACTCTGATATTTCAATTTCATCTCACTCCAACCAGAATGGCTAAGATTATTTCTTAAAAGACAACAAGTGTGATGGCTGTGGGGAAAGGGGAACACTTGTAGTCTGCTCCTGGGCAGCCACTGTGGAAATCAGTGTGGATGGTTCTCAAAAGCAAAAAACTAGAAATAGATCTACCACATGACCGATCTATGCCACTCTACAGCACATCCCCAAAAGGCATACATTTCTAGTACAGAGAGACCCTGCTCATCCAAGCTCACTGATGGCTCTACTCACAACAGCCACAAAAGCGAAACAACCTAGATGCCCGTCAACTGATGATTGGATACCAAGAACGTGGTATGTTTACACAGCGAAGTATTACTCAGAACTTACAAAAAAGGGGATTATGAAATTGACAGGTGATGGATAGGACCGGAAACACTTATTCGGGGAGGATGTAAGTCAGGCCTAGTTTAAAAACCTTGAATGGTTTCTCTAATTTCTGGATGCTAGCTTTGACTCTTCATATATATGTGTGTGTGTATGTGTGTGTGTGTGTGTGTGTGTGTGTGTGCGCGCGCGCGCGCGTGCGCGCTCTGTTTGGAATAGCCACAGAGGTCAGGAAGTCAATGAAGAGCCGTAGGGAGAGGATGTCAGTGGATGGTAGACCGAATGCAATGGTAGACAGGATCAAAGGGGGGAAAAGAAACAGGGCAGGTTCATGGAGGCACGAGAGAGCATGACTGAGAGGGACATATGGCAAAGGATAAATAACTCTAAAGCATTTTGTAATTCTATGGAAGCTTCCTGAAATGCATACATTCGCATACATTCAAAAAGAGCTTAAATGGAGTTGACATACAACAGGGTAACGAAACCCCTTCTAGACACCACAGGGCAGCAAATAAAAAGCTGGCAGGAATGAGTCATGTCTCTCAGAGTTGTTAATCAGCAAGATCCCATAGGACCGCAAATACCACAGGCTATTGCCAAGACTCTTCATTTCCCTCCCCAGAACTCGGCAGTTGACATGGAAGCCTCATCTCTACTGGCTAGCATCACAGCGTGGAAGCTGCTGTGCACGCTACCAGAGGAGAAAAGTTATCGTCAATCTTACCCAGCTGTGAGCCCCGTAAGCTACAACAATGACTGGCCTGATAAGACATGTCCGTGAGGCAATAGCGGCACAGATGTCATGGGAGTGCCAAACTACTTTCCGCTTTGATTTAAGTCGTGCTACATAAGTTAAACCCGCACATAACCCTAATACAGGAGCCAAGAATGTGTGACTATACAGACGGGCTCTAGGAGAGAGCTCACTTCTATTACTTTACTAAGTACATATAGTATTAAACTGACTCCTGATGATTTATTCTTACCACCATAGGTGAGTGCACGTCTCGACCCTCATTAGAAAAGCTTCTTTTTTGCAGTATATGATTATCATAGAGGCCCCAAACTGGGATTATCAGTCTTAAAGGAGACGTCTATCTCAGGCCTCATATCTCATGTATCCAGGTGCAGGAATCATTGTGAAAGAGTAAATGGCAAGATTGTAAGATATAGAGCATAATTTAAAAAAAAAAAAAGCAGTTTTTTTCTGGATACAACAGAGAAGTTTCACACATGAGCTCAATTGAGATGACACACATATCACCTGTGCAAGCGCAACCTGGGCAAAATTCCAGCACAGAGAGGAAGGTAAGCATCAAGTCCCACCTCTGGCCAGGCTAATGACAACTGATACCTGCTAGAATGAGAGGAGTCGATTTTCTTTAAGAGTTCAGCCCCTTATGGGGTGATCATCTTCGAGTGGGAATACTCACAAATTGAAGTTGATGAGTTTTTTTTTTTTTGTCGTCGTTGTTTGTTTGTTTGTTTTAGGACAATAAATTGGGTAGGTGGTATAGGAGGAGTGGATCTGTGAGGGATTGGGGTAGAGTTGAATATGATCAAAATACACTATATGAAATTCTCAAGGGACTATTTAAAAACTAGAAATGACATGTGATCACTCTCTGTGCGTGTCAACAATGATGGAACCAAGGTCTACTGAAATCACTATGGGTTTGCTGTCTAAACTGGAAATTCTCTGTGTCCACAGGGATCTTGTTTTGCCTGCTTGTCTACCTTGACAGTATGCAGAGTGTCTAGAACAAGTTAGAAATTCAATATATGGCAGGTAAACTAATGATTTAAATTACTGAGAATATTGGTGTGGGAATCATGGTCAATCCCCAGCAAGCCGAGATGCATGGCCTTGAAGGAAACACGCTATGACTTAGTTCTAGAAAATTTAACTAGGGAAATAGCTAAGAGATGGCTTTCCTAGGACACTAAATCATATAGATTATGTCTTCAAAAAATGTCATGGTTCTAAACTACCAATCTAGTGTCTTTTTGAAAGAATTATGGCAGCCATCAGAATCCTGTTACATCGATCACCCACATTTCTTTGTCTTTCTTTCGCCTCTATTAAGTGGAAAGAGAATTAATAACAAAGGTGAGACTCTGCCCTCACACTGCAGATGGCATTATCAAGGAAATCTGTGTGTCATGGGGAAATATAAATCACGTGACAAACTTGGGTAACCCAAACAAACAGACCTCATGCTGTTCCTGTGCTCTTGCAATAAACTGATCCATGCAAATACAATTAAGAACACACACACATTAGCAGGTCCACCACTACTTGGTGCTATTACCAGTTACCAGTGGTTAATTGACTTCCTGTCTGCATTTTTAATCTTCCCCACACAGTAATCTACATGGTGGAAAACATAACATATGAGGTTTTGAGGCCTTCAGCACAATGTAGGCTGGTCACTTCAGGCTTCCCACAGCATGGCCTGTTAATTACTGATCCCCTAAAAAAAAAAAGTCAAGAAAGCTACATTATAATTATTTTCTGGTTGTATTAAAAAATAAAAATGGGCCAACACAGTGGGCACCAATAGCATAAGCATAAATAGGTTTGCCACATTTTCCTTGATTTGTCTCCCTGTGAGGGCAGAAAGTTGTGGGTGCATTTTCATGGCATGAGAAGTCACTGATAAGAAAGGAGGATTCCATCTCTGCAGGCATGTATTCCAGTAAGGGGTTCCTGCGTGCCTGGCATGCGATACCATCTTTTCACAGGCTCGGGACAATTAACATACAAATTGTTGTGTCTCAAATGACACATACGATGTAAAAATTGTTTCTCAGATGAGAACTTGATGGATGCTCCCGAACCACAGCTTTCAAAGTATAGATTTCAGAGACACAATGGTGTTGGGAATTCTGCGAGCATGTGGCCCTTTGTGGTAGGCCAAGTGAAAGGGCAATCAGTTCGGTTCACACAGACAGCTCTGTCTTTCTGGAAGCCTTCTAGCATTAAGGGGTATTAAATTGCCCTCTGAGATACTAAGCTGACTGGACGTTCCTTGTCTGGTGTTACATGAGCTATTTTGCACTAGTTTCGAGCTAAGCTGTTGATGGTGCTTAATTCTATGCAAGACATTAACCAAAGCAGAGAATAGGTGTCACATGAGAGCTGTGGTGTAACTTCCGGTAAATCCTTGATCTCTATGGACTTCCAGTTCCTCAGCTGAAAAACTGAAAATAATGCTTTCAAGAAATATGGTGCTGTGTGTGTGTGTGTGTGTGTGTGTGCACGCGCGCGTGTGTGCACATGTGTATGTGTACTCACTTCTGTGGGCACATATATAGGCCAGGAGTTGATGTTGGAATGTCTTCTTTGATTTAATTTCTACCTTATTTAAGTATATTTTTATTATTTATTCATTTGTTACTTATTTATTTAGTTATTTTGACACAAGGTCCCTCACTGAACATGGAGTTTACCACCTTAGCTCACTGCCCAGGAAATTCCATGGACACATCCATCTTTGCCTCCCAGTTCTGGGGTTGCAGACTGAGCATCAAACTGAACCCTTTACATGGGTCCTAGGGTTTTAAGCTCAGGTCTTCATGATCGCACAGCAAACCTTTTACCCACAGAGCCATCTCCAGCCCTGACCTCGGCAGCTTTAATGTGAGACAGTTTTAGCAAAGATGCTTCAAGAACATTCAAGGTGTCAGGAGACAGGACATGCTGTCATGATTGCTCTGGCTGTTGGTCTCCACATATTGTGGAATCTCACAGAAACCTTTAGGCCAGGACCCTTTGGGACATAATATTATGAAAGAGATGAAAGAGATCAAATTCCCCCTGTCAAATCTGTGAATTGAGTCTTGTAAGACTCAATTTCCATCCTAAGCTAGGACCTAGCCCTTCCATGAAGCTTTCATAGAAAGTGTGGTAAGCCGGGGAGGTGGCTCAGTCAGTAAAGGGCTTACTTTGCAAGCACAAGGATCTGAGTCTGATCCGCAGAAGCCATGTTTAAAAATAAAATGCCAGGCATAGCGGTGCACTTTTATAATCCCCCCTCTGGGGAGGAACAGACAAGAGGATTCCTAGGGTTCACTAGCCGACCGGCCTAGTCTGATTGGCAAAGTCCAGGCCAGTGATAGAGATCCCATCTTAACCTCAGCACTCAGGAGGCAGTGGCAGGAGGATCTCCTGTGAGTTTAAAGCCAGTCTGGCCTGTATAGAAAGTTCTAGGCCAGAGCTACACAGTGAGACCTTGTCTCAAAAACACACAAACAAACAAAAGGAGCAGTGCTAGACAGATGGTTCAGTGGTTGAGAACATATACTTCCATTGAAAAGGACCCAAGGTCAGTTCATATCACCCTTGCTAGGTAGCTCACAACCAACTGTCTCTAACTCCAACTCCAGAGGATCAAATGCCCTCTTTTGGACTCTCCAGGCTCCTGAATTCACACATGCACATATACACATACATATATACGTATACACACACACACACACACACACACACACACACACACACACACAATTTAAATGTAAAATTAAATCTTAAAGAAAAGGTGGACAGTGGACAGTGTCTGAGGATCCACAGTAGAAGTCATCCTCCAGCCTCCACATGCATGCACATGTGTGTGCATAGACATTTACAGATGTTCGTACTCACATGCACACAAGTGTGTTTAGAATTTAGGATTTGATTACGAGAGTACACCAATACTTAGCTCATGGCCTGTCTGGTAATAACAATGGCTGAGAAATAAATGAGAACCAACTCACAATCACAGCAAGAGGACTGCCATTGGCTCAGAGAGCCCTGCATGGTACAGAGAGGCTGACTAAGGATGCCCACAGACATGCAGCCGTGGTGGCTGGGGAGGAAGGGGGAGCCGAAGGAGGGGGAGATTTGTTCTGTTCAGGAGAACACTGGAAAGCTGTGGGACCATGCAATACCACATCCAACAAAAAGACAGTGAGACCCGTGTCAGCTACCTTCTCATTACCATGATCAAACACCTGCCAAGAATCAGCATAAGAGAAGAAAGGTGTGTTGTGGCTCACGGTTGGAAGGGACGCCATCCATTATGGTGGGTATAGCAGTTACTTTCTTGATGCTGTGAGAAAGCATCATGGCCAACACTGGCTTCTGGGTGAAATGGCTTATTTTGTTTTACGGTTCCAGAGAAAGAGTCCATAACGTTGAGAGAAGCATGGCAGCAGGCGGCTGGAGCAGGAAGCTGAGAGATCACATCTTCACACAGGCAGGAAGTAGAGAGAGCCAGCTGGAAGTGGGATGCTCTTAAAGCCCACTGCTAGAGATGTACTTCCTCCACCAGGGCTCCGCCTCCTTTCTAAAAGGTCCATAACCTCCCCTAACAGTGCCACCATCTGGCGACCAAGTCTTCAAATACATTTTCGTTCACATTACCAGTAGGGAAGAGACATGGCAGCAGGAGAGGTTCGTGGCTCATGGCCATGGCAGTAGTAGGAGCATGCTCACTCTGGGAAGAGTAATAAACAGAAACGGAACAGGCAGTATGACCAGGACGTAAACCTAAAGCCTTCCTCACACCAGTGACCCAATTCTTCCAGTTAGGCCCAATCTCTTAAAGCCGTGGTTCTTGGTCTCCCTGGTGCTAGAACCATCTCATCCAGTTCCTCTTGCTGTGGTGACCCTCAACCATAAAGTAATTTTCACTGCTGCTTCATAACTGTAATTTTGCCACTGTTCTGAATTGTAATGCCAATATCTGTGTTTTCTGATGCTCTTAGGTGACCCCTCTGAAAGGGTAGGAGTCATGACCCTCAGGTTGACAGCCACTATCCTAAAGTTTTCACAACCTTTCAAAGCCAGGCTACCAGATAGGGACCAAGAATTGAAACACAAGACCCTGTGGGGACGTTACATTTTTAACTCACAAATATGCATCAGAAATGGAAAATCAATCGGCATTGTATGTGGAGGTAGTAGTGAGTGGTACCTCTCTCTTCTACTCCCAGCCATAGACTAGCCCACAGTGGTCTTTATCTGACCAGATGGAAAGATCAAGGCTCAAACAAGCTCCAAGAAAACAAACAAACAAAGAAACAACAAAAAGTTCTTTGTCAAAGACTTGAACTAAACACTCTACAGTGAAGAAGGCATCTGATGTGGATGTTGGCATCTGCAGCGAAGTGTTGACACTCTGGGATTTGCATGGTCTTGGCCACATGGTGTGTCCCACTTGTTACCCACATGCACGGAACTTCCCATTTGCACTGTTTTTTTTTTCAGAGCTTAGCCATAGGGTTAAACAGACTGCCAAGGATCTCCTGACATTGAAAGAAAGTCTAAAACATGAAATAAACAAACAAAACAACCCTCCAAAAATATGGTCTTGGAGAGAACAAGTCAGGACAGAGAAAAGTGTTTGCACAAATTGACATTTCCACACTCTGTCCGGAACACGAGAGAGGAGAATTGCAGCCATGAGATTGGCAGGGACTGAGAAAAGATGCTAGAAATTAAATCTTCTCCCAACCAAATAAAGACTTCCTGTAGAGGCTGGATGCTCAATTTGAGAGACCATTACAAAAGGTATTATAAACAGTAATCTCAGCTAAAGCTACTGCAGACTTACCACGTTCCATGTGCCACTTTCTATAGAGCAATTGATTAATCCTTTGAAATAATCTAAGGGATAGCTACTGTTTCTCGGTGTGCTTTATTATACCTCCGCAGATATCTCTACTTAGACAAATTATTGTGAAATCTAAGAAGACTGGGTATAAGGAAAACATTATAAAATCTTAAAGAAGAGTTGACAAGATGGCTCAGAGGGAAAAGACCTAGCTAAGTAAGTCTGGTCATCTGAATTTGATCCCTAAGCCTCACATAAAAAGGCTGGTTGTTGTGGTGTACATCTGTCATCCCAGCATTCCTACAGTGAAATGAGAAGTGGAGACAAGTGACTTTCTTGAAGTTCAGAGGCTGGCTAGGCTAGAACACGCTCCACCTCAGTCTCCCAAGTACTGGGTTACAAGCATGTACCATATTCCCGTGGGTTTCCTATAGGAGAGGAATCCATAGGAGACTTCTAGGATGCCCTTTCTGCCTCAGGGAATTAACTAACTTTTAAAACCCATGTGCACTTATTCTAAAATAAAAACCAAAGTTAGATTTTTAAAATTCAAAATCAGAGCTGGAGAGATGATGGCTCAGCCATTAAGACTGTGCATTGCTCTTGAGAGGACCTGGGTTCATTTACATCAACACATCAGGCAGCTCAAAACCCCTTATTACTCCAGTTCCAGGGAGCCAGTGCCCTCCTCTGGCCTTAGAAGGTACTGTGTATATGCGGTGCACATACAAACAAGCAGGCATGCACACATACAAATAAATAGACATTTTTAAAATTCAAAATCACTCAGTAGGTTTGGAGAGCAACATTATTTCATACTGGGCAATTAGCAACTGCTGCACTCAGCGATGTCTCCTGACCCAAAGCTATCCTCTGTGCTGTGGACAGGGCCACCCTGAGAACAGCTCGGGAGGATATGTGTCCTCTAGGCATCTCTCTAACCCTCCCACCCTTGAGATGATTACTGTAAGTGATGGCTCAAGCTGACACCTATGACGCACCATTTTTTTTTTTTTTTTTTTGTAACTACATTCGGTAACAGCTGGTGACCCAGCCATCAACACCTGAGGAGAAACTGGAGCTCACCTAACTGGGAGGCATGAAAATGCATATCAGTGTGGCTTCTTTTAAGAAGGTTAATGAGGGTCTGATAGAATGACTCAGCAGGTAAAGGCTCTGGCCATCAATTCTGACAACTTGAGTTCAATCCCCAGGACCGACATGGTTGAAGGAGAGAGCCAGTTCCCCACAAGTTCACAAGTTGTCCTCTGACCTTCACATGCTGTTGTGTATATATGTGTGCATGAATACACACACACACACACAGAGAGAGAGAGAGAGAGAGAGAGAGAGAGAGAGAGACAGACAGACAGACAGACAGACAGACAGACAAAGACAGAGAGGCAGAGACAGTGAAATAGAGAGTCAGAGAGAGTGTATTATAAAAATAACAAATAAATTAAAAGGTTAACGGCACTGGTGGTTTCAGACACTCAGTCCCCAAAGCAAAGGTGGGGGTTGCACCTTCCTAAGACTGGAAGAGACTGGGGGTAGAGCAGGGACATCAAGTTGCCCAGTGAGGAGGACAGACCCTCCGGCTCCAGCAGACCCTTGCCTCCACATGACCACGAAAATGAAGTGAGACAAAATTGCCACTTAAAGATCTTTGCCTCTGCTGTGCAAAGAACCAACAGCTAGTGCTGGAGGCTGCACGGCCTGCGGTGCAAGCTGAGGTGCGGGGCCTCACGCCTGCGTCTTGGCAGGATGTGAGAAATGAAGAATCAATATGTTGCCTTCTCCAGCCCACAGCCCAGGTAAACTCGGGTGGGGTATATACTCTTTGCAAAATTCATTGTGGCTCTTAGCCGAGAAATGCTCACCCAGTGGCGTGCCATAACATTGACTGTCTTCCAAAAGTCACTGCCAAGGAGCACACGCACTCTCCCACTTCTATTTGCTGTTAGCAAAGGCCCGGGAGCCAGAGAGAAGACATTTTTAGCCTGGGTATTTTATTGGCATTTTAAATGCCTCTAGCTGTGAACGCATGCAGTGGTTTTAGAAATGGAGGCCTTAAAGGCTTCAAACATTCACGGCTAGTCAGAGCACTAGATACTGGGCTTCTTGAATCATACTTCATGACAGGGACATATCAAGGCCCTAGGTGCAGTCTGTGAACCTACTTCCTTCAAGTTCAAGTGAGGAATGTGGAGAGGAGGGAAGAAAGGAGTCAAGGAGAGGGAGAGACAGAGAGAGAGAGGGAGAGAGAGAGAGAGAGAGAGAGAGAGAGAGAGAGAGAGAGAGAGAGAGAGAAGAAAGGGCAAAAGAGACAGAAAGAAAGGATAATTTTACCTCTAGAGTAAGAATGGATTTCCTAGAACCGTTTTTCTGTTTGTTTGTGTTTATGTATGTACACCTGATGGCTACAACTTGCTATCAGACATCTTCAATTTCCACCTTTTTCGAGGCAAGATCTCACACTGAATCTGGAAGCCATTGATTGTCTAGGGCTGGGTGGCCAGTGAGCTCTGGTGATGTGCCTGTCTCTGACCCCTGACCCCTGACCCCTGACCTCTAACCCTTGGCTCCTGACCCCTGGCCCCTGACCCCCTCGTCTGGCCCTATCCAAGCCCTGGGGTTGTAGATGCATGCTGTCACACTCCTCTTTTACATGAGTGCTGGGAATCTGAGCTCAGTTATTCATGTTCACTCAGCATGCAGTTCCCCATTTCAAAAGATCTGACATCTTCTGGCTTCCATGGGCAATTGCACACATGTGTGCGTGCATATACACATGAATAAAATAAAAGATTAAAAAAAACTTCATGGCTTTGAGCAAGTGAGGGCAGGAATGGTCCACCAAGGCTCTCCATCATTTCTGTAGACCCACCATGGAAGCAGCACCGTGCTTTCCACTGTCCTGGGAGCGCCCAGGCCTGGAGTTCCTGTAGTTTTTTACACCTTACAGCAAAATACAAATAATGCAGAGGAAAGGAATCTGGCCCTGTATAACACAACATCAACAACTTTTCCTACAACATCCAACTTCACAGCATCCAGCAATTTTCTAAAATTTCCGTAATGGCCAAGATAGGGAGACACACAGTAATCACAAATGAAAACACGCCATTATCCGTGCACAGGTGTAACCTCAAAACACACAATTTTTTTTTCTCCAGGACTTTAAAAACATGCTTAAAGTTGCTTACTTTGCCCAAACTTGCATGTTTTCCTTCAATTCCCTTCAAACTAACCTATTGCCAGCCCAGACAGTCTATGAATCCACCAAGGGTCTGAAATTATGGAAACCAAATTGGCTTTGAGAGTGCTTCCCTTGCTCACCCGTTCTCCAGGAGCCCAAACTGTGGTTTCTTTGGTGAATCTGGGCTGCCATCTTTGTCTCAGCCACAGCATCATCAAGGAGCTCAGAGGTATTATTATTGTGAGACTTACATTGTGTTTTAGTCCATCTACAAGATATACATTGTGGTGTGTGTGTGTGTCTGTGAGTGTGTGTGTGTATGCACACACGCTTGTGCACACACATGCTATATGCACACATGTGCATACACAGAAGTCAAAGGGGCACGTTAGATGCCCTGCTCTATTATCTATGCCTTATTCCCTTTAGATGGGCCCTCTCACTGGTCCCAGAGCTAGGCTGGCAGCCAGGCTGCCCCAGCCATCTGCCCGCATCTGCCGCCCCCTCCACCCCGACATACACACAGTGCTGGCCAGGGTTATAGGGTGCATGACTGTGCCTGGCTTTTTACATGGATGCTGGGAAATTCAACTTGGCTTCTCGTGCTTGCACAGCAAGAAGTCTTACCCACTGAGCCACCTCTCTAGCCCTAGTGAGGCACAATTTTGTCTCTTTACAAAGCTCTGCAGGGGCCCAGTAAGTAAGATGCCTCAGCAGATGAAGGTGCTTGGTGCCAAGCCTAATGAGCAGAACTTATATGGTGGGAGGAGGAAACCAACTCCTGCATGCTGTCCTCTGACCTCCACATGCATGGACACACACACACACACACACACACGCACACACACACCCATTCCCATGGAGCTGGGGGTGCTGGAAACAGAACCCGGGTTCTCTGCAAGAGCAGCCAGTGTTCTTAACCACTGAGCCACTGCGCTCTCTCTCCAGTCCGTGAAGGCACAGATTTTAATTTATCACCATTATTCTCATCGTTACTAATCACTGTGACAGCACAGTGGAAGGTGATTTTCCCCCTTTCCAGCTTCTTTTCTGAGCACTTTTTCCGGGGGGGGTGGGCGGGGGGGGTGTTGGAGGAGTGGAATTTAGAACTGCGATCTAGAAACAGCTTGGCAGAAGCAGGAAGCAGCCAGGATGGCCCCCGAGGGTGCAGAACTCTTGGCAGTGCACATTGTTGGCATGGCTCCTCTGCGGCCGCAGGAACCGTCCTCCCCAAGCTTGGGCATCTGCCCGGAATCACAGAGCTGGCCTCACTCACATGCCACTCATTCTCGGCAAGCCAGGTTCTGAAATCTCCAGCCTGCAGCATCACTCCTGCCCCCACCTTGCCAAGGTGCGGATAGGATGTCTCTCTTCCTTCATGAGAAAGGCACCTTGCCAGCCAGTTTCCCATCACCTGGGCAGGAGCAGATGCAGGCTGCAATGCAGGGTGGAGAGTGAGCCCCTAGGAGATGCCAGAGACTCCTGGGGGATGGGAGGGGGAAGAACCCGGAAGGCTGATCAGAGAAGCTAAAAGGAAGTGGGGAGGGGTGGAGATGGGATGGTAGAAAGTGAGAGTATAGGATGGGGTGGGGGAGTAGAAGGTAGGAGGAGGTGGACATCTCCACATGAGAGCCGAAGTGTGTATTTACGTTATAGAATGGAAAGAGGATGGGGATTATGAAAATATCTGCCAGGACTTCATCTAAATGTTTTCATCTTTGTGTATAACAAAATCTCCATCGAGGATAACTACTGTTTCATTTATTAGGCGCTTCCTGTATACCCAGCCTGGTGCTAGGCTGCATGTTAGATGTGTCAGTCACCCTGAGGTGCCTCGACTGTGCAATTGAACATAATTCTCCCGTCATCCCAGATTTACAGATGAGGACACCAAGTCTTAGAAAGCTGGAGTAACTAGTTCCGAACTAGATTTTTCTAGCTGGTAAGCCTCTACTGAGGCCATGTCTGCCTTATTTGAAAGCTCCCTGTTTATGCCTGGCCCATGGTGGCCTGTTTAAAGAGGAAGGGATCCTTGTTTCTGTCTGTGAGCTCTCAAGGGTGGTCTCTATTTAGGAGGTTTTCACCGAAGCTCTAGTGATGTTTCCAGAATTGAGCTGACTGCCTTCCATCTTGCTGTTCTACATGAGCACAGCCCTCCCCTTCCCACACTGAAGTCAGTCGCCTTCCTTACTTGTTACCAAGAGTTCACTTGTCCATGAAGAATTTTAGAGAACATAGGATTTAATCCTCTCCTCTCTTGAATTTATATGTATCTGTGGGTGTGAGTGTAGGCAAGCATGTTTGCACACTCTTACACTTGCAGATAAATGTATGTGCATGTGGAGGCCACGGTCAACCTTGAGTATTATTGCTCGGTTGCTATACATCTTTGCATTTGGTTTTTCGCTTGCCTGGTTTTACTTTTGAAGTCAGAGTCTGTCACTGGCCCAGGGATCTGTCTCCACATTCCCAGCAGTGGAATTACAAGCTCGTGGCATTTTGATGGAGGATCTGGGAATCAAATGCAGGTCCTCCTACTTTGTAGCAAATATTTACCTATTGAACTATCACCCTAGCCCTTATCCCTTGGAGAAAGAACGAAGAGTTGGGGGAGAAAAGAAAGAAGAAAGAAAGGAAGAAAGGAAGGGATGGAAACCAAGCATAAACACTAAGTTCTTCTTTCCAAAGTAAGATTCCTCTGAAACCCATTTGCTGTTGGTCACTAAGAAGCAAACATTAACAGACTCTGCAGCGGCCGCTGCCTCTGCTTGGCTCTACTCAAAGGGAAGAAGAGTCGGTCGGGCCCATTCATAGCCTGAAGTACTGACAGGAGCACATGGAAGATCAAGACTGAGACACAGGGGAGGGTGTGGAAGGTCAAGAGGGCAAGGTCAGCTCTGCCCTAGTGACTGGTCTGAGGGGCTTGGGAAAGAGGCAGGTAGTGTCTACACTAGGTCAGGCCGGACCAGTAAGAGGTAAACAACTTGGCATGATGGTGAGGGATAAGACATCGGCCTTAGATACACCAAAGAAAGCAAGGAAATCCGTCCACTTGAACAGTTCCTCCTGAAGGGCGCATCTTGAACCATTACTGTGGGGAAATGGTGCCTTTTGACCCATGGGCTCCCTCTCCCTGAAGCATTTCATAGCAACGGGCCATAGACGAGTTTGGATGTAGACAAAGAAGTAGCCACTGCTCAGCCTAAAAGATTAACATAGGAAACCTTGGTGGACAGCAAAAGTGTGGTAGGCAGTGGAAAGTAATACTCTGAAGGGCCAAAACGTCTTATAGTGAATTCCAGAACATGCTTTCTCTAGTCAACTCATGAGAACGGTGGGGATGAAGATGAGAACTTCTTTGAGGAAGCTTGGATCTTGCCTGAGGTTTCCCACGGAGATGCTGACTGCATAGGCATGTACGTGTGAGCCTGCATCATAGAGCACATTGGCTCAAGCCTGGTGTATAATTAAACCTGGACCGAGTGCAATGGGTAAATCTAGATTGTGCATGTTGGAAGGACCACACTTCTCCTGGGGAAGCGTTTGTTAGGGTAAGAAACAGAGCTCTGCACACTGGCGCTGTGGAGAGGGAAGCTATCTGGAGACAGAGTGAAAAGGGCCCCAGGCCAATCTGGAAAGGATGCCACCTGTGATGGAAGGGAGGGCAGGAGGGCAACCCACCAAAACTGAGTTCAGGGCTGAATGATGTTGCCTCTGCTCTTCAGAACTCCAGCCTGCCAGAGACATGCGCCGTCATCTATGGAGGCCTTGGGTGGCTTCACAAGAAGCTGGCACCCTGTGGGCATCCCACGGCTTGTACCAATATTTGATTCTCATTGTGGTTTGAACAGGAAGTGTTCCCTGCAAAGGTTCCAGTTGTGAAAGCTTGGGCTTTGATGAAAGAGATATTCGTCAGAGTGAATATCTCATACATGAACAAAAACATGTACCCTGTCCCCATTGCTTCTCAGCAGCGCTTTTGTCTTCCTCACTCAGTGGGCAAAATGGGCAAGCTAGCTCTTCTGCACATGATGAAAGAAGCCTTTCCGTAGCTTAAAACAAAAGCTCAAGGCTCTATTCGGTTATTTGGTTTGGTGGTGTTTAATTTCTTGATTTCTTTACTCCTCCATTGCTGGCGGGAGTGCAAACTTGTACAACCACTTTGGAAATCAATCTGGCATTTTCTCAGAAAATTGGGAATAATGCTACCTCAGGACCCAGCTATACCACTCCTGAGCATATACCCCAAAGATGCTCCACCATACAACAAGGACATTTGCTCAACCATGTTCATAGCAGCTTTATTCGTAATAGCCAGAATCTGGAAACAACCTCGGTGTCCCTCAACCAAAGAAGGATAAAGAAACTATGGTATATTTACACAATGGAATACTACTCAGCTATCACAAAACAAGGAAATCTTGAAATTTGCAGGTAAATGGATGAAACTAGAAATGATCATCCTGAGTGAGGTAACCCAGACCCAGAAAGATACACATGGTATATACTCACTTATAAGTGGATATTAGCCCAACAAAGATGTTCTCTGAGAGTCTTCACTCAGTAGGAGATTGGGACAGATGCTGGGACTAGCTGCTGGACTCCAGGTGAGAGGGGTATGGAAGAATTGGGGCATGGAAGGACCCAGAGGGTTCAGGAACCTCACAAGGAGACCATCAAGGATGGTGGATCTGGACCCAGGGGGGCTCTGCACAAACTGTTATACCAACCAAGGACAATGCATGCAGTAAACTTAGTCCCCCTGTTCAGATCTAGCCAATGGACAGCTCATTCCCCATGGTTGTGGAGAGAGTGGGGACTGCCTCTGACATGAACTCTGGTGCCCCAGATTTGATCACTTCCCCTTGGTGGGGAGGCCTGATGGCACACAGAAGAAAGGGAAGCAGGCTATCCAAATGATAAGCTGTGTTCATACTGGTGGGGGAGAAGGTCCCCTTCTGTCAGAGGTCTAGGGAGGGGAATAGGGCAAAAGAGGGAGGATGGGTGGGAACAGGAAGATACAATGAGGGGATAACAATTGGGATGTAATCTGAATAAATGATGATGATGATGATGATAACAATAATAATAATAATAATAATAATAATAATAATAATAATAATAATAATAATAATAATAATAAAAGAAAATTCAAGACTCCAAAGATAGCAACAATCTGGCTGGCGTCCCGGCTCCAGCTCCTTTTGGTAGCTTTTAGTGACTCCAGCCAGACCCCATGCCACTAGACCCAGTTAGTCTGACCAGCAATGTCTTTTTTGTTCAATGATTGTCCTCAGTCGGGTAGAGCTCAGAGCAGTAATTACCAATGCTTTGGCTCCTTAGAGGTTCTTCCTACTCAGGCAGGGATTGGCAAGGAGCAGCAATCTGGGGCTTTCTGTTTACAAACACGCCAGCCTTACCCAAGGCAGTGGCAGCAAGAGCAAAACAGCCCCACTTCCCAGCCCCATCTCACTTCTGGTTTAGCTGCTTTGCCTGGAGCCCTGTGTGGGAGGTCACCTCTGCCTGGAAGCTCTCTGGCATTTGTGGCTGACCCTCCACAGGCTTCTGCTCTATACACACACCATGGGAGGAGCCTGTGGCTGAGGGCATCTCATTGACATATTCTTTCAGGAGCTCTTCGATACATTAGCAACTCTGACATGCCAGTGTTGGGGGTGAGCAGACAGACGTGAGCTGTGTGTGGGTCTGGGTTACCTGCCTGCGCTGTCTATCACAGGAACAACCCTGAGGATCACTGAGACTGAAGAGTGTCCTTAGGGTTATAGAATGACAAAAAGCCTGAGGAGGGACTCCTGATTTCTTCATGATACTGCCTTCTCCCAGGAGACTCAGTGCAAACTGAGTAGACACCCAAAGGATGACCTGGCAGGTGACCTTGCAGCACCTAGAAAAGTGCCATATGGAAAGTGATTTTGTAATGGCCTTGTGCCACCTGAAGGTAACTTTCCACCAATTCTTTTACCTTGCACCATAACATATCTACTTTGTAGGGGCCTTGCACGGTTGTACAAAAACTCTCTCTTTCTTTTTTTGCCCTCAGCATTTCCCATCCCAAGCCATATCCTGCAAAGTTATTGAAAATAATCAGTCCTGGTAGACCAGCAAGAACACCACTAGACTTAGCTGTGTTTCTTATTGCTTTAATAAAACACCCAAGAAGACCAGCTTAAAGGACAAAGACTTGTCTTCAGCTCATAGGTTCAGAGGGTTCAATAGCTTCTCAGTTCCCTGCACTGGAACAAAACATCACTGCGGTGGGAAAGTGTGGAGGACCATTATTATGTCATGTTGGACAGGAAAGAAAAGATGGGGGATGGGAAAGGAGAGAGACCGCCCCCAGGAAAATTCATGACAACAGTACCCCTCCTCCTAAAGATTTCAGAACTTCTAAAAATGGTGCCACCATCAGGAGCCAAACATTCAATGTGTGACTTTTTTGTGAGGGCGATTCACATCTGTGCCATAGCAACACCAACACTCCTGCTTAAGTCAATCTCATAGGAGGGCTTTCTGCTATAAATAGTCTTAAGGATTTATCTAGTTTATCTTATGTGCATGAGTGTTTGCCTGCATTTGTGTCAGTGCGCCTCATGCTAGCCTGGTGCCCAAGCAGATCAAAAGGGAGCATTGTGTCCTCTGGAACTGGAGTTATGGATGATTGGGAACTGTCATGTGGCTTCTGGGAACTGAACCTGGGTCCTCTGCAAAAGCAACAAATGCTCTTAACCACCAAGCCATCTTATCCCCAAACTCCATTCCCCAAATTTTAGCAGAATTATAGAAAGCAGCACGTTCTTCTGGATGCTTTGGAGCTGCCTCCATTTGAACGCCAGATGGCAGATGGAGCCACACATCCCAGTGACACTGCCTTGTCTTCCCCCCAACAGTAGGGCCAGTGTGACATGGAAAACTTTTCCTCAAAAGTTGGGCTGGGGCCACACAGCAAAGAAAAATGGAATGCCCCAGGGGTCTGCTTGGAGGAGCCCTTGCTCCAATCCAGCAATTAGTGAGAAATTCAAATGGTTTCCAGCTAGAACTTTCAATGCCTCTGAAGGGGGATCTGGGAAGATAAATGCCTGCTGTTTGAGTTGCTCACAAAGGTTCCCAGTCTTCAGCCTCAGGGGCACCAGGGTGCCACAGCCTTTGATCCTCAAATTTTAGATGTTTTCCCCATAGACATTTCAAACATTCAGTTTAATCTGATTCCCTGGAGAACCTCCTGCAATCCAGGAAGAGCTCTAGCTTTTCAGAAACACCCAGAGCCTTCTCGGAAGTCACAGTTGGACACCAGTTAGGGTGGGTCGACTTCAGAGCTGTCCCTTGGAAAAGAACATAAAATTTTACTCCATGCTGTTTGTAATTCAGCAAACAGTGACTAAGAAGGCAATGGATACACAGGGCCCCTTCAGGATGCTAGGGAAAAAAAACAAAAATGGGTTGTGTAGACTCTGGCATGTATGCAGGTGAAAAAGAAGACAAAGAAAGTATTAAGAAGACAGAAAAGTATTATTAAGAAGAGGTATGTGAGAGCTGCCTGTAATCCCAGCCCGAGGGAAGGCAGAAGCAGGTGGATCTCTGTGAATTTGAGGCCAGCCTGATCTACAAAGTCCAGGACAGCCAAGGCTACACAGAGAAACCCTGTCTTGAAAAAACAAAACAAAACAAAACAAAAAAGTGTGTGTGGGGGGGGGGCGAGGGAGGAAGGGAGAGTGTCAATGTGTGTACCTTCACATTTGCACATACATGGGCTGGCACTGCTATGTACTCTTTCTCACACACACATACAGAGGGACAGAACATGTGCACGCACACACACATGCACGCACACATGTACACACATGTACAGGAATGCAGGCAGCAAAACACACCAATGCTTTCTTGGGAAAGGTGACATTTAACCTGATACTTAGAGAATGCTTAGAACTACATGCCACTTTTCTGCCTTTCCAGTTCCTCTTTGTGCGGCTGTCAGATTGTGTACGTCATTGGGAACAATGCAGCCAGGGAAATGGGTAGGTGATGATTCTGGCATGTTCTGAGAGCCAGCAAGCACACGTGGCTCTCTTCCTCTTGTTTGGAAAGCACTATCATCATGAGCCTCTGCTCCATAGCTTTACCATGTCTGTGGCACGGCGAATGGAAAAACATAGCTTTCTGGCATTACTGGCTCAGAGCCACAACTAGTGGAGGCATGTGTGCTCTGGACGGAGGTTGTGTGCAGAACTTTGTTTTCAAATAAGCAGAATATATTAAGACATTTCTCAGTAGCATGTCATCGGGTGTCAGCTCCTTGCCCCCAGCATTAACCTAGTGTGCATCCATTTGGTACGCGCATGCGCATGTGTATCCCAGGTTGTCCTCCATTGCTCCCCAGTTTTTTACCTTGAAATGGGGTCTCTCACTGAACCTGAAGCTTGTGCCTTGGGTCAGACTGCCTGGCCAGCGGTATCAACCTTAAGGTGGTTTGAATGAGAAACGGGTCTCACTGAGCCATTTGCTTAAACACTTAGTCCCCAGTTGGTGGTGCAGTTTGGGAAAGCTGTGGGACCTTAGGAGGTGGAACCTTGATAGAAGAAGGCTGTCACTGGGGGTGAGCTTTTACACCCCCTGGTTTTGTTCTGTTTCCTGTGGGTGGATAAAAATGTGACCAGCCAGCTTCCTGTTCCTGCTGCCGTGCTTCCCATGCCTGTCGCCAGGCCCTCCCCTCCATGATAGACTCTCTCCTTCTGGAAACCACAAGCCAACACAAATCCTATCTTCCCTAAGCCACTTTCTGTCTGTCACAGCAATGGAAAGGGTCTGTCTCTACCTTCAGTGTCTTGCATCTATGTCCAGATGTTTTTGTGGGTGCTATGGATTTGACCTCAGGTCCTCATCATTACAGAGAACTGCTCTTACCAATTAGGATGGAGGGCTGCCTGGAGCTATGAAAAAAACATGAACCTGAATGTGTCAGAAGTTACCATGTGTGACCTGGGAAAAGACAAGGACAGGGAAATCAAATTGCTATTGAGCCTGGCAATATTCTTGGAAGCTTGAATCAAGCCGAACTCTGTCCCACCCAGAGTCGTAAAAGTTATAGGACCAAATGAACATCCTTTTATCTTAATTAAGTATAAGGGTTTTCCCCCACCACATTCAATCAAAAGGTTTTGAATAAAAGCAATAAAAACATTTGCAGTCATTAGCTGCCTTGAATAGCACCGAGTACCCAGGGTATTCAGTGGAGCATAAACAGCTCTCACAGGCTGGAGAGAATGTTTGCTTCCATGCAGAATCAATTTGGGGGATTTGGGAGACAAAAGTACATAATTTAAATCCATTTCAACCCAAGATTTTGATTGATTGACAAAATCATGACCTGTGGAGTTTGCAGCAATGGCTCAGCAGTTAAGGGGATGTGGATTCAAGTTCAGTTCCAAGCTCCCATATTAAGGGGCTCACAACCACCTGTAACTCCAACTCTAAGGGAACCAACATCTTCCTCTGGTGTCTTTAAGCAACTGCATGTGTGGGTACATGCACAAACAGACAGACACACACAGATACACATGCATGCACATAATTAAAAATAAATAAAAAAATGAATTGCTGCAAAAAAAAAAAAAACCCACACAAAAACAAAACAAAAAACCCTCATTGACTGATAGATGACCAGGTAGCTGGGTGAGAGCATTTTCTATTTTGGTCTTCTGCTCAACAGTGCCCTTCCTGCCTTGTCACTAACCATTGCTATTTCATTGGTCACATAACAGCCATCTCCCTACCTTCTAGAGTTGGAACTGCCAAGATTAACTGAAAGCATTAAGTGCATTAACTGTGTCAGCCTCTGTCTGGATCATAGGACTGACAAGCCAATCACCAAATACAGCATTCACACAGGGACATCCCTCCCCTAAAAAGATGTCACCGAAGAGGACTCAGCAAGCCCAGGGCTGCAAGAAGAAGGCTCTGCTGTTTTCTGACTACTGAAATAACAACTTTAAATGATGCATTTCCCTTCACATAAGGCTGATGACTGCCTTGATGGCAGGAACCTTGGATGCATTAGCCACAGGTTCACCGATCTCCCAAAGGCAGGGTCCCGGAGATATATAATACTAACACCTGGTTTTGCAGGAAGCGCATGCTTTAACCAAAGGACTAAGGCAGCATGAAATATTGGTTATCCACTTTAATATTTTTTAAATTTTTAGTTGTTTAAATTATGCATGTAGAGGTGTATGCCATATGTGGGGGGGGGAGGTGCTCCAGAGTTCATGGGATCCCCTGGAGTTGGATTTAGAGATGGTTGTGGGCTGCCCAATGTGAATTCTGGAACTGGATTCTAGTCTTTTGCAATTGCAGTTCTGACTTGCTCTTTTTTAATTAAAATATTTTTTATGTGTATGGGTATTTGTTGCATGTATGTCTATGTACCACATGTGTCCTTAGTGGCCAGGAGGTCGGAAGAGGGTGTCTCATCTCCTCGGAACTGAAGTTATAGATGGTTGTGAGCAGTCTAATGGGTGCTGGGAATTAAAGCTGGGTCCTCTGTGAGAGCAGCCAATGCTCTTAATTACTGAGCCATCCCTCCACCTCCTGGTGTGCATCTTTCTGCAAATGGTGATAATTTACAAATCAATCTATGAACAGTAAAAAGTATAAGATTCACTTGTAAGAGAGACATCCCCTGTGCATACTCAGGGGACTTACAAGCATGGTTGGCTGCAAAATTATAGATCAGAGTCAAGTCTCCATTAGTGGCTAGAGAGACCTGAGCTACACTTCTCACGTTTGGAAGGTTACTAGTTACTTTTTTGGTGTGGGATGCTGTGGCCAGATAGAATCTGTCAAAGGCAACTGATGGATCAAAGGGGTTTATTCTGGCTCTTGGCTTGAAAGTACAGCCCATCCTGGCAGGAGTGGCATAGCAAAAGGGCTATGAGGCCTCTGCTTAAGACTGCATCCAGTCAGGAAGCAGAATGAGATGGATGCTGGTGCTCAGTTTGCTTTCTCCTTGTGACTCAGCACAGGACCCTAGCTCAGGGCATGGTACCACCCATCAGCGCAGGACCCTAGCTCAGGGCATGGTACCATCCACCAACACAGGACCCTAGCTCAGGGCAGGGTGCCATCCATCAGCGCAGGACCCTAGCTCAGGGCATGGTACCATCCATCAGCGCAGGACCCTAGCTCAGGGCATGGTGCCATCCACATCTAGGCCCTTCTCACTCAGCTAACCCACTCTTGAAACTTCTTCAGAGGTCTGTCATTGCAATGATTCCAGACCCTGTTAGGTTGACAATCAGTATTAGCAGACACAGAAGAAAAGCCCACAATGCCTTGCTCAGAGTTGCATGAAGGAAGAAGAAAGACATGCAGGGTGAAGGCAGGAGCTCTTTTTATTGTGAGGCTGAAGAAGAAGGCTTCTAATCAGGAGAGAGTCTCAGCTAGGTTGGCAGGAAGAGAATAAAAAGAGATGGACTTGATGGAGGCTGAAGAACATAATTGATCCTGTCTCTGAATCTTGCTCATGTGGAGTGCTCACTCGTGGAGCGGTGATGCCTTGTCTGCCTGTTCTGGCAGTTCGCTTTCTTTCAGTTACCTGCTTACATAAAATGTGACAGGGGCTGCCTTTCTTTGAATTTATTATTATTTTTTTTTAGAACTGATACATTTCCTCCATCAGGCAGCAGAGGTGTGAAATAGTTTCCTTATCAAAAGGGCCAGTGTTTCTAGATAAAAGTGAGCACAGGAGACCGTGTGCATATGTCTGTCTGCCCATCTGTCTCTCTGTCTGTGTCTGAGATTTTATTCTCCCGTGAACTGGTAGAAAGGGGGAAGTGACAGCTTTCTGAGACCCATTGGAAGAAGAAGATGAAGGAGAAGCATGCAATGGGTACCACTAAAAGCTCATCTCATTGCCTTTGAGCCCCAGACTCACTCCAGCTCTGGGAAGATAAGGCCCAGCCCATAGATGGACAGAGAGCCTGTCCCTTCTGGCTAACGGGAAAGGGGAGGACTCTGGGGAGGAATGAAGAACAGGAGGTACAAGGCTAGTCTGTCTTTCACACCCCATTTAATTAGGCCTGATGTTCAAAGAAATACCCCAGGTCATGGTGGTAATTTAAGTAGCTAGCAAGTAGCCTAGGCTTTGAATTTAAGCGACATATTCACTAATGTCATTGTAAGAGTCACATGGGGACTACCAGGAGAGGAGAGGGATACAGGAAGTAGAGGAGAACACATCAAGGTCCTAAGACACCTCCAGTTAAATGTCACATTGCATGCACCCCTTGTTCAAGCAGCATTCATCCTTGTGCATGGCCCCAACACATTCATTTTATAGGCATGTATGGCGTGCAGCCTTGCATCATACATGGTTCTGCTCTGGGCAACAGGCTAGGGAGAGCAGTAAGGTGAAGTTCTCATGGCCCCAAGTCACAGTGAGGCTGTTGTAGTGGGTTCTAAGCTAATCTAACTGGCGTCCTCATAATAACAGCAGCATTGGATGCACAAAGCCATCTAGTGGTGCGCATTCACTGGAGGATGCCGTGTGAGAAGTGGCGGGAAGATGGTCATGTGTAAGCCAAGGGGAGGCCTCGAGAGACACCAATCCTATAGATACCTTCACCTTGTAGTTCTGTTCTTCAAAACGGCCGGAGAATTAATTGCACGGCTTAAGCCAGCCAGCCTGCATCTGGTGCTGTCTTAGCCACTCTTCTATTGCTGTGAAGAGACACCATGACCAAGGGAACTATTATAAGAGAAAGCATTTAATTAGGGGCTTGCTTACAGTTTCAGAGGTTTAGTCCATTTTCATCATGGCAGGGAGCATGGTGGCATGCAGGCAGCTGCTAGAACAATAGCTAAGAGCTCTACATCTTGATCCATAGGCAGAGAGAGGGGGAGAGTGGAGGAGAGAAACTCTGGGCTTGGTGCGGGCATTTGGAACCTCAAAGCCCATCCCCAGTGACACGCCTCCTCCAACAAGGCCACATCTAGTCCTTTCAAATAGTGCCACTCTCTGGTGATCAAGCATACAAATGCTATCACTTCTCCTCCCTTTTGTCCTGAAACTGGGGACTGGGGACTTGCTGATCTCATTTTCCCACTTCTAGTTGGAGTCAGCCAATGGCACCATAGGCAGAAGGTCAAAGTCAGTCTCTCAACTGCCTCACCCCTGAGGAGCCATCTTAGCATCCAGTGGTGCAAAGGGGAGGCACCAACCCCTCACTGCCACAGGCTGCCCCACTCAGCTGCTTCGTGGAACACTGCACAACTCCTAGACACCTCTCTCCCAGCTCTGCCTTTCCACTCAGGCTCCCAGGACCCTTGGATTTGATGTTCAGCCCCATCTTGGAAGCTCACACTCTGGCTCCTCCAGTTAACTCTGCTGAGTGTGGCAGTACCACCTGGTCTTCCTACATAGTGAAAGGTCTTTTGTATAAATTCACTGCATGTGTTACACACACACACACACACACACACACACACACACACACACACACACACACACACTTCCAAAGCTCTCTCCTCTCCAAACCTAACAGCTTCTGAGATGAGAGGCTAGCTGCTTCATCTGTTTGTGTGTCCCTAAGCATCTCTAGACACAGAATTTGGTTCCTTTGATATGAGCATAGCAATCATAGCAATCAATATAGACTAGATGGGACCCAGACAATCAGTGGACTCTACTAACTGAAGTCCTGGGAAGGAATGACTCCCTAGTCGAGTGAGAACATTTCAGATTTATCTCAAGAGTGGCCTTTCACCAAGCTTGAGACAGAAGGTCATAAGACCCCAGAGTACATCGCACTTATAGAGATGGATGCCAGGACAGTGCCCTCTACTAATTTCATGGTGTGACAGTGACCTTTGCACTATTAGCAAGAACTTCTGGCCTCCAGCTCTAGCACAACTCCCTGTCATGTGGACGTTCTCTCTCTCTCTCCACAGTCAAGAGAGGAGAAACAAGGCCTCCCCTCGGCTCTGCAGACCTCACGTTTGCTCTGAAGCTGCTTTGAGGTCAGTATGGCCCATCCTAAGCACCCCCCCCCCCCCGCCTCATTCCCAGTCCTTTCCCTGGCAGTCCCCACCGTGAAATAGGTTTGCATCTGAGCAATGAAATTAAATGTGTCTGAAGGCCAAAGAGCAGGTACAATTGTAAATTGAAAACTGCTAAGTTGGAAAGAGGTCGTCAGAGTCCAATAGATAGTAGAAAACTGTGAGACTGACATAGCTCAGTCATTCCTCTCTGAGATCCAGTCAGGGCAGGAGAGAGTTCTGAAACATCAGACCTCAGTAGAAAGATGCAAGATTGACGGACAGCTCACTGCACTGGTTAAAGGCTGTGCACCTTACCTCTTTCATGCTCCTGGTTTTAGTCCGTTGTGTTTTGTGTTGTTATTGCTGCTGCTGCTGCAACTTGTTTCAACTTGTAAGAGGAATGCACTGATACTGTGTAACTCACAAAGTGATGGCATAGTTCACAAGAGACTTCAGGTAAAATATGCCCCCTCCCCTTGTACAAAATAGGAAAGGTCCCATTCTTGCTGCCACACTTGCCTCCTAAGAAGTCCCAGCCTCACTGTGACCCACCAGCAGAGGTCAAAGTGGGATCACACTAGTGAACCCGTGAACCCCTCCCATCCAGGTTGAATGCTCAACTCCTGAGGCCAAAATGGTGGTACTCAACCCATCCACATCACCAGCCTTACCTCCACTAAGGCTCCCCCAATCTGTTCCATCTGTCTACCTGAGAGCAGTAGTCCCTAACAGGGAGCCTGCTTCACCAATCAGCACAGATTAAATGGCTTACAGAAATGTGTTCACTCCCTACTCTGGAGCACAGATGTCGAAAAATACATGTTGACACTTCAAAGGCCCCAGTAATATCCCATTTCCTACAGCTTCTGGGGACTGGGGTTTATTGGGGTGCTTTCCTCAGTCCTGCTGTGTCTGTATGGAGAATCCCCCACTGCCGCTGTGTCTTCTGTTCTCTGACCCCATGCATCACAAGACATAGGCTTTGTCTGCATCAACCCAGTGACTTCACTTGGAGATCTTTGACTGAACCTCATCAGCAACAACCCTTTTATAATCTCTATGTATGCATATGTGTTTGCCCGTGTAAAGGATGCATATGTGCCTCAGTGACTCGGGTTTCATTTCTCAGAGTCAGCCACCTTGTTTTTTGAGACAAAATCTCTCTGTCTCTGGGCCCTGAGGCTCACTGATTAGGCTAACTGGACAGTGAACCCCAGCTGTCAGCCCGTCTCGCTATCTCCTTTGCTGGGATTAATAATGTGCGTCATCTTATCCAGCTTTTAGTGTGCGTTATGGGGATCAAGCACAGGTCCTCATGGCCTCCACATTACAGACTGAGATTGCTCCTCAGAGGTCACCTTTACAGGGACAAGGGTTTCAATCATGAACACTTCCTTGAAGGCCATAGTATGTTCTACTGTCAGGCATTTGGGGCCGTAGCGAGATAAATCTGAGTATCATAGAATAGTAGAAAAAGAGACTAGTGTTGCTAGCACCCAGTAGCAGATAGAGATCATCTCTGCACTGAAGTTTGGGCACCTCTTGTCCCCTCTTTCAGGATGGTATCCCCTCTAATGATGAACTGACCTTGTTATTGAGGGCCACACCCTGCCATCCTCCCTGCTCTCTGCTCATTATCTCAGTGCCCTGGTGAACTTCTAAGCATGCATCTTAATAGAAGTCTCTGGACAAGGACTTCAGAGCAATGGCCACTCCTCTGAAGGATCCAAGCTCGATTCCTGGCTCCCACATGGAGGCTCACAGCGACCTTTAACTTCAGTCTCAGGGGACCTGAAGCCCTCTTCTGGCTTCACAGGCATCGGGTATGCACGTGGTACGCACGTTCTCACTTACTCACTTAGGGGTTCACTATGTCTCCCTTCGCCACCTCTATACTGAACACAAGCTCTGTACAGGCTTTGTCTTTTTCAAAACTTCATCGCCACACAGAGTACCAGCAATGCCATCTAAGCACTTGCTGAGGGAAAGAGTGAACAGATGTCTATGCAAGAAGTACACGGCACCCAGAGGTCCCTGCTGTCAAC
Organism: Acomys russatus; assembly: GCF_903995435.1. NCBI lineage: Eukaryota > Metazoa > Chordata > Mammalia > Rodentia > Muridae > Acomys > Acomys russatus. The sequence continues at coordinate 37,359,523 of NC_067165.1, forward strand.
CACTCCCTCAACTTAGCAATATGGAAGTACCTTTGCAGGGGATGATGGGAGTCCTGGAAAAGAGGGGGCCCTGGATAGACACTGTGAAAGGTCTCCCTAGACAAGGCTTTAAGCAAAAGGAAAGGGCTCTTGCTTCTTCCCCTAGTGAGCCTGCTTGCAGGGTTAAGGGATTTCTTCCATGTCCATTTTGTGCTGGGGATTTGAGTGAGAGCAGTGATACTACAATGGGTGGTCACAACTCTGCCCATGGCTTCTAGGAGCTTGCATTTTATGAGCGAGACTGCACATGGAGTGTTTGGTCATGTGCGAGGCTGAGTGAGACTAAAGGGAGTGAGTCCCTAGGCAGAGAAGGAGGCACAGGGAAGGGAGGGGGTTATCACAGAGGATCTTGTGGCCTTGACCTAGGTGACCTAGCACTATACTGATAGGAGCGTGAGTACCAGGAAAGAGCTCACAAGGACCCAGCACAGGGATGCAGCCACTGAGAGATGAAGAAAGAAGTCAGGCCAATGGAGACAGGTGCAGTGGAGGTCAGGGGTGGTCGGAGTGGGTGAGCTCAGCATCCCACACTTCTTCCCACTGCCCTTACCACCATCAGGTGTGTGTGTGTGTGTGTGTGTGTGAGAGAGAGAGAGAGAGAGAGAGAGAGAGAGAGAGAGAGAGAGAGAGAGAGAGAGGCAGACAAAGACAGGCAGACAGACACAGAGAAAAACAGAGACAGAAAGACAGATGGACATACAGATAGACCCATGAATCACACGGGCTAGTAAAGCCAGGACAGTAAGGAGGGCACACAGAACTATAGAGCAGAGATGGAGGCAGCAGGCCTGCTTGCCAACCACTGCAACAATCCAAGCACAAAAACCAGCGCTCTCTCTCTTCATTTCCCAAGGAGAACCCTGGCCTCTTCTAAGTATTTGACATGTTCCCTTATGCGCTCATGTGAATACCCACACTCGGGCCAATTCTTGCCTCTGCCACAAGACATTCATTTCTATCGGGGAAGGCCCAGTGATACAGGAAGGGAAAGAGGGAGCCAGCGGCATAGTGGATGGTGCCAATGAAGCAGCATTGGCTGGAGAAAAGCAGCTCCTCACAGCCTGGACTTTGGTTCACTGAAAATCTGAGACCTTCCTACGGCACTAAGGCAGCTTTGAACCAAGCACATGCCTCTGTGTATGTCATGTGACACGTGTGTAGGAGAGTGGGATACAGCTCCACCCTTCGTGGTGACAAGGCAGTGAGAACAGCTGTGAATTGTCCCCGAGGAGGGACTCTAAGTACACTTAGCAGTGGCACTGGCCATACATGGAAGTCCGGACTGTATCCAGTGATGTACAGCCTATAATCCCAAGTACCTTTCTGGAGTTTAAAGCCCTCACAGCCCATCCGTTCCCTAACCATCTCTTCAAACATCCCTACTTATAAAGCTCTCCAGATAGGGGCTAGAGAGACAGCTCAGGCTGTAAAGTGCTTGCTTGAGTTAGAATGGGAGCCCCAGAACCCACATAAAAAGCGGGGCATGGCGGTGTGTCCATATAACTGCAGGAGAGGGGGTCTCTGGGAGTTGCTGCCTAGCCTAATTAGGTTAGCCAGTGGGAGACATGCACTATACGTGGTATACAATGGTCTCGCAGTGGGGCTCTCAGTGTTTAGGGCTTTTTGCTTGCTCGTTTGTTTGTTTTTAAGGCATGTATTAGGCACAGTGATTGGAAGCCTGGATTCTAGATCCAGAGTGGCTGCTTTGGCTGCCTGTTGCTCCCATTTCAAAGCTGTGACTGAAGACTCTTTATTCTTGGCGGCCTCTATGTCTGCTTCCCTTCTGAAAACAGAGCTCCGTGTTCTGTTCCATGCACTTCCTGGGTGACGAGTGCTCCTAGGTGCCCTGGTTTCGCTCACCATAGCGGCTGGTTAGCAGAGCATAGACAAGGAGTCTCAGAGGAGTTTGCATGCACACCTTCTGTTGGTTAGCCATTTTCTAAGTGTGTCTGCGTGTGCTCTACTAAAGCTATGCTCCTGTGCGTCAGACTCAATCCACCAGGATCCTTTGGTGAAGTCGCAGGAGCAAGTATGATCTGGGGGTTTCTTCTGCCCCATTTTTTGGTTCCACTTCTAGATCGGGCAACCATTCATTCCCAGCCAGCTCTTGCCTCATGGTGAGAAGATGGCTGCCACAGCTTTAAAGCAAGTGATCTTCAGAGACTGAGGTGAGTTGAATGAGAAAAGTGCCCATAGGTTCATATATTTAAATGTTTGGCCCCTATCTGGTGGAACTGCTTCAGGGAAGGCTCAAGAGGTGTGGTTTTGTTGGAGGAAGTAGGTTTTAGGGTGTTAATATTTTAAGCCCATGGCAGGCCCTGTCTCTCTCTTTATCTAACTGTTGATAAGATATACACTCTCAGTTACTGCTCCGAGTCCTTCCTACTTGCTTCATGCCTCCATGCTTCGGGCCATGATCACTTTCATGACTCTCTAAAACTATAAGCCATTCCCCTATTAAATTATTTTTTTAATTTTTACATGTACATTTATATTATTATACACATATAAAATAAACAACATATAGCAAGCAGAACCATGAAACAATCAGAAATCATATTAATGTTACATAAATTCTTAGCATCTCCTCACAGCACTAGAAAAGTAGCTAAGACGCCACTAATGGCAGGGAAGTCTCCAAAATGCCCATTTGAGTCTGGTTCTAGTTTGATTCTATTGCTATAATAAAACACACAGACCGTAGGGGTGGAAGGGGTTCACTCAGCTTAGAATTCTAGGGCCAAGTCAATAACTTAGGGAAGTGAAGGCTAGAGTTCAAGGTGGGAGGTTGAAGGCAGGTTTGCTTGGTAGTCCACACAATGTTGCCTTCTGATCAGGAGACTCACCTCACTGCCAACCAAGCGTGGTAGAACCCATGGAGGACACTGCTTGATCAATGGAGGCCAGGATTAAAAGTAAACTAGCTTTCCTCTACAGTTTGGGACCATCTGCCTAGGGACTGGTGCTGCCCACAGTGGGCTGGGCCCTTAACAGTGCAGACAAACCCCCATAGACACGCCCACAGGCCACTCCGACTTAGGCAATTTCTCAATGGACATTCTCTTTGCGTATAACCTTAGGTTGAGCCTAGCTGACGATTAACTAACCAGGGGCAGGTCTCTACCACTCTCTTTGGCTTTCATCCTCGTTTTTAATCTTAATCAGTGTGGTGGAGGACTCTGATGCTGTGGTTAGCAGAAGGCTCGGTGAGGCTCCCCCTAAGTCACGGGTGGGGTTCCCTCCCAGAGCTCACAGGCTGAGAGTGGGAGACAGCAAGATCAGATAGCATTAGTAACAACAGGGTGCATGGCTGCTAGAGGCTGAAGAGGACCTGACCACTGCCCAGAGAATGAAGCCACCAAGTAAGAGTTACATTTGGGCACAAATGTGTCCACAATCGGCCTCGTTAGGACAAGGGACAGGAAGGGACGCTCCTTGAAGAAGAGCAGACAACCTACTGTTGCCTGACCAACTTTCAGGTATCATGGAATCTGAGTGCGACAGGAAAACTCCATCTCTGAGAGCCAATTGACTAGACTTAGGATCTGCCTACCCTCTTTCATAGTTTGGAAACCTTGAACACACTGTCCACATGTGGTGCCTCAGTGTCTCCGTCTGTGACATCAGTGGTCTATTCTTCCCCACTGAGCAAGGCTGCTACAGGGATTAAATCACACCATACACATAAGGCACTTAGAACAGTACCCAGAATGCAGCCAAGAGTCGTCCTGTGTTGACAATGATTACTGTGCCTGTTATGATGAGCAAGGGACCAATAACCACTACAGCACGGCACTATGTCTTCTGACATGTGACAGATATGCACAGTGTTATTTGGCCTGAGAGTCCCCTCTCCATGCCCTGAGGGAGTGTCATCTTCGAGTGTCAGCTATAAAGCCATTTACAGCTGCACTTCCCAGCATGTCTCAGGCTAGGCTGGACCCCACCTGCTGAAGTGTTAATCTATCTAATCAGTGCACAGTGCTGGCCTTTGCCTGTCTCTGGTTAATAAAGAGCTAGTGAGTTATGGGGGGTCAAAGAAGAGCAGTACAGAAGATGGAAAAATATCTGTCCCCAAAGGCAGCATCATTGAGACTGCAGAGGTGTCCCAACATTTGCCCCAGTTGCAGGAGCCCTAATGACAATACGGTGACAAACCCATCCCTGAAAGCTGCTGCAAACTTTTGCTGAACCTCTGGTCCACCCATGAACTATCTATCAGAGCAGAGAAGATAATAGCCCTAGCATGGTAAACTCCAAATTCTTATGTGTCTCCAGTTCCTGTGGACACTACAGAAGGCCAGATCTGCAGACTAGGGAGGTGGCTCTGTCAGGAATCAGCTGGTCATGTGCTGATCCCCAGCTGCCACATAAAAGCCAGACATAGCAGCATGTGCTCATATTCCCACTGTGGAGGAGATGGAGGTGGATAGATCCCTGGGGCTTCCTGGACAGCTAGCCTAACCTAATTGGAGATCCACTGGTCTCAGTGAGCTGTCCCCAAGGTAGACAGTGCTTGAACAATGACAGCCAAGGTTGACTTCTGGATTTTATCTACACATGCCCATATGCCCATCTACACACACACACACACACACACACACACACACACACACACACACACACACACACACACAATGGAGGGGTGGAGCAATGAGACTGAGACCCAGCAGCACTGGGCTTCTGTTCTGCAAACAATGAAAACAGTGAGGCAGCCAGCATTTCTGAGCTGAGCTTGTGACACAATAAAAGTGCAGGTCTGAGAGGACACACTTGACCTGTGCAGTAAGGAGGATGAGCTTGCTTCAGTTTATGAGCCATGCTGTCCCTTCATTGTGAAGACCCAGAAGTGCCTGAAAGGGAAAAAAAATCAAGCAACATAGGGTTAAAACTGGGTAGCTTATGGACAACTGCCTTTCCAGGTGCAGGGCCCTGGAAAAGATGGTGAGTTCTGGCTTTAGCAAAGGGTTCTTTCAGCAGCAATGGGCTTGCCAAGGCTACCCTGCTGAGGGCACCTTGCTGGTTATCTGGGAAGATCTGAGACCAACTGCTTTCCTGACAACTCGAGGAGAGAAGCCAGGAAACCAATCTGTCACCCTCTCCCCAAAAATCTTCGCAGTTTTGAGTTGAATTCCAGGTCAGGAGTTTGATTGGCTCACGAGTACCTCGATCCCAGGGCAATACTCCCAGCTCCAAGCCTGATCATTTTCTAATTCCTCGGGTCCCCTGGACTCCCTGCAGTGCTCAAATTTCCCATCTGTAAGATGAAGGGAACCATGCAGATGAAATCTGAGGTAAACCTGTATCTAATATCCTCACGCATGTCCTGGTTTGGAGAAGTAGACAACCGCTGTGCCCAGAATACAGGGCAACACTCATCCTAGTGGTTGTTGATATTGACCCTACTCCGTGCTGTCTTCAGATCTGGCCAACCACTTCATGTAAGGGGGTGGGGGGGGCGGCAAGATGTCGGCTTGGCTGTGCCTGAGGAGCTGAGCTTGAGGAGTCCTTGGAGACCGAGCACTGACTCCTGAAAGCTGTCCTCTGACCTTCCACATGCTTGACTTGGCACACATATGTGCATTCTCTCTCTCTCTCTCTCTCTCTCTCTCTCTCTCTCTCTCTCTCTCTCTCTCTCTCTCTTTCTCTCTCTTACATACACACACAAACACACAATCACACACATATACACACTAATATGATAAATTAAATTTTTTAAATTTTATGTGAATCCAACTTTGAACTTCACCAAACATCATTTAAAGAAAAAAAAAAAAAAGACCAAAATTGAGGGAGCCAGCAACCTAGGCCACCAGACTGCCCCACTTTGAAGATGCTGAAGATGACGAACAGAGGAAGAAAGAATGACAAGTGTGCGAAAGGAGAGTCATAAGCATTCTGTTTGAGAAAAACCTGTGTTGTACGGGGAGGCTGGGGAGATGGTGAAGGGCTCACCATACACGCATGAGAAGTGACTTTGAGCCTAGGATCCACATAAAAAAGCCGATGTGCTGACACAATGCTCACAGTCCCAGGTGATGGAGGTAGACAAAGGAAGATTTGTGGGGCTCCGTGGTCAGCTAGCCTGGCCTAATCAGAGAGCTTCCAGTCATGAGAAACACTTAAGCAGGGACAGAGGACATGACTCAATTGGTACAGCGCTTGCCCAGCATGCAAGAAGCCATGGGTTCCATCCCCAGTAGCACATAAACTCAGTATGTCGCTGTCCACATGTAAACGCAGCCCTTGAGAGAGGTAGAGGGAGGGGGATTGGGACTTCAAGGTCACCTTCAGCTATGTTCAGAGAGTTAGCAGGCAGCATGGAAAACAGGAGACCTTGTCTCAAAAGATAACAAAATTCTTGGAAATCAGGGTGGATGGCAACTGAGAAGTGACACCCAAGATTGACCTCTGGCCTACACACGTACACACACACACACACACACACACACACACACACACACACACACACGAAAACCCTGAGAAGCAGGTGATTAGGGAGGGCTACATGAGGCCCTGAGGATGGGGCTTAGTGACTTTATAAGAGAGAGGGAAGAAAAAAAGGAGAGAGGGAGAAAGAGAGAGACATTGATGTACAGTAGCCCTCACTTTTCTCATTGCTGTAACCAAATACCATAAGAAGCTACTTAATGTTCATCTTGGCTCACAGTTTGAGAGAACAGTCCATCTTAGAGGAACACGAGGCAGCCGGTCACATCGCATCCAGAGCCGGGAAGCAGAGAGAACGAATGCTGGTGCTGGCTCACTTTCTCCCTTGTATTTCACTCCGGGTCCCCTGCCCATGGAATAGGGCCACCCATATTCAGGATGGGTCTTCTTCCTCCCTCAGCTAAACCTCTTTGAGAATGACCTCCTAAGCACACCCAGAAGTTTGTTTCTATGGTGATTCTAAATCTGGCCAGGTTGATGGTCCAGACTAGCCATCACACACGGTAAGAAGGCCCTGTCTACAAATCACCGCCATTGTCTGAACCTGCCATTGCCTCGACCTTGGGCTCTCAAGGTCATGGCGAAGAGCCATAGATGCCTATGGTCTAAGCTGCCCTGTCTGCATATTTTGCTATGACACTAGCAGAGCCATCACAGAGGAATCCAGGAGGACCCACTAAGGATGAGAAGGGTGGAATTTATATACAACTGACCTGGATTCAAGGCTCGGAGCCAAGGAAGCTTTTCTGCCTCTCTGATACGTGGTCATCTACAGGGTAGGGATGTAAAATTGAAAAAAGGCTGGAGTGTGTTCCCCTGTAGCTCATGAGAGTAAAGATATAAAGCACCTGACATTTTCCAGAGAGTAGTAAACTCTTGATAAATGTTAGCTCAAAAAAGATGCTGATTCTGGGCCCAGCCCAACAGTCATCACTTTGAGGAAGCATGGCTCAGGAAGCCCTCCTTAATCCATTTTGCAGCCTGAGGTCTGCAAAGAGACCTGGGGACCCATTTCCGCCATGGGTAGCAGAGCAGGGGATGCAGATGCTGGAGGTAGGAGAGGAGAGGGGGAGGCCTCAGGAGACACAAGACTGTGATATCAGGAACTGGGCAGTGGATACAGGGAAACCATCTGGACAAGTGGAATGAGGGGTTCCAGAGAGCTCTAGGTGGGGGTGGGTGGGGGAGGAGTGGCTGCTCAATGCTAGGAGCCCCCTATGCCTGATCCTGCAAGATCAAAGGCAGCCACAGGGAGGAGTCAAGCCCTGCAGAAGCAAGCTGAGCATCCTAGCTGACACTTGCCAGCAGCTGAAACAGGGTAAATTAGGTCACCCTGTGTGGTGTCCCATGTGACAGTCCCTCTGTTGCTTAGTCTTCTAGGGAGAGGGCACCAAATCTTCCCAGCATCAGGACTGAGGTGTGCACAGCCAGACCAGGCTGGGACACTGAGGCACAAAGGGGTAGAAGCCCCTTGTGCTCCCAGCTCTTCCCTGTGCTGGGGCAGGCACCACACTGAGGACTGGCTGAGTGGTAAGGGAAGAGCGCCCCCTTCTGGCCATATACTACACTTCATGGTCTCCTTGGAGCAGATGCTGGACCAATGTCCCTTAAATCCAGATGTCCCTGCTCTCTTGCCAACGAACACTGCCGCCTTTGCTCTGTTGTTACTGAATCCTCTACCCTGAAAGCCCATCCATTAGTGATTCTATTAAAATTCCTCTATAGTCTTTATGAAACCAGACAGGACACCAAGGTCAAGAAGGGGTGGTCACAGCTCTGAAGAAAAGATGCCCAGAATTGTTGTTAGGAAGAGCCAGCCCCCCTTTGATAGATCTGTCCACAACAGCAGATCAGAAAATGTAGGTACAAGGAGTGAAGGAAAAGAAAGACACACATTAGGAGACAGAGCGAAGGCTGGGGTACTTAAGGTTGCACAGTGACTTAAGCAGAGATTGTCAGCTGCATCCGGGTGCCCCTGGTCTTCATCATTAAGCCTTTGGTTGCTTAGCTGTGCAACTCAGAGAAAGTGAATCAACCTCTCTGGGTACCAACTTCCTAATCTATAACATGGGTAACCTGTTTATGTAGCAAGGCTCTTTTGTGCACAGAAAGCCTGAGAGGCCGGACTCTGACACCAGCCTCATGCATCAGAGGTTTAGCTGAGCCGTCTCCACAGTGCTTGAGATGAGCCTCTCAACATTCAGACAACATGCAAACGGTTCTGCCTCCTGTTACCCTTTAGCTGTGTGTCACCAGGTGGACAGTGGGTGGCCAGGAAACAGCTGAGTTGTGCTGCGGGCTGTCTCAGCTACCCATGAGCAGTGACCCCTGTGGCTTGGTGTCAGAAGATCAGGGAGAATGGGCCTGAAGATGTGGCTCAGTGCTTAACAGCACTTGATGCTCTTCCAAGGAACCCAAGTTTAGTTCCCAATTCACATCAGGCTGTTCAAAGCTGCCTGTAAATCCAGGTCCAATGGACCCGATGCTCTTTTCTGGCCCCTGTAGGCACCTTCACATACATGGCATACACACAGAGAGAGACAGACAGACAGACAGAGAGACAGACAGACAGACAGACAGACACAGAGACAGAGACAGAGACAAAGAGACAAGGTTAGCAGGTAAAGGTCCTTACCACCTGACAATCTGAGTTTTGTCCCCAGGATTCACATGTGGGAAGAGAGAACTCACACAAGTTGTCCTCTGACCTCTACATGTACTCACCCACCCACACGCTAAATAGATAAATGCAATTAAGAGATTAATTAAGCTGGGCTGTGGAGGCGCATGCCTTCAGTCCTAGCACTCAGGAGGCAGAGGCAGGTGGATCTCTGAGTTCAAGGCCAGCCTGGTCTACAGAGTGAGCTTCAGGACAGCCAAGGCTACACAGAGAAATCTGGTCTTGAAAGAAAAAAAAGAGAAAGAAAAAAGGAGAGAGAGATAATGACAATACAGACTTGATGTAGGGAGGGGCTTAGCTCCTCCCTCATGGTGATGTCATGTTGTTCTTTTCTTGTCCTCTTCTGCAAGCCTCTCAGAAGAAGCCACCTCAGCTCCTACAGGGCAGTCCCCATAGATCTGCTTATAACCCTCAGATCAAAGAAGACGGTAGTTTCATTTAAGCTGAGCTCAATGTCTGCCTCAATCCACCATAAGTACCTTTGTTGCTTACACAGTTATTGGAAGAAAAAAGAAAAAAACAAACAAACTAAAGTCAATAAGGTGTTTTTTAAAACCCAGTACCATCGCAAAGTGCATCTTGCTGCATCCTCAGTGAACAGCCTCCAGAGACGGAGTTGCTTCAGCCTAAAGCAGGATTTGCAAGCGTGTGACTCTCAGATTCAAAGCTGGGAGGGTGATATTGCCACCTCAGTGGCTTGTGGGACTTGTTCTTAGGGTTAGGCTATACCACATGGGACTTTGCATATACACCTGCCGTCTCCTACCTGCGAGTTCGTGACTAAGTCCAGCAACTAGAGTCTTCTATGTGGTAAGCCACTTCCCCCATGCTCAGCACCCAGCAGAGCCAGGACGTGGGTGCAGGAGCTCATAATGCTGTATGGATAGAACAGGAATCACAACCTGGTTTCTCCTCAGCGCCCAGGGCTCAGGGTCCTCTGCATGGACTTGTCACAAACACGCTGAAAGGCCCAGGTGACCATTGGAGAACAAGGGAATGTCATCTGTAGCAGACATGGCAGTAGCCACCAACAAACAAAAGATAACCACACTGGAACGGGGTGGGACAGGGGAGTAGAAAGCCAAGATGGATTGAAAGATCCTGGGGCATAGTTCGAAATGAAATTTTCTCTAGGAAGTGACATCTGGAAGGGACTGATGTATTGTGCGAGATACCTGGGCACAGTTTTCAGCCACCAAAGCTGGGGATATGGTAAGTGGGGGAGGACTGTGCCTTCCTAGTGCAGCTTTCTCCCCAGCACCCCTTTTGGCTGATATTGATACTGAGAGAAGGACCTGTCATAAGACATTTTCTGTATTCCAGGTGTGTGCCAGGCAGTGGTTTGAGAAAGGCAAAGAAACAAAAAAGAGGGCCTTTGAAGGACTCGGTGGAAACAGGTGGGTACCACTAAGCACCCGGCCTCAGTTTCTAACAGTGCATCCATGATTAGTAGAGTTAGAGGCATAACCCATTCTGCAAATCTCCACTCCTAAAAGCCAGGTACCACATGTTGGAATTGAGACGACTGACAAACAGTAGTAACTGAAGGCAAGTCAGAGACCTGGAGAGCAGTCACAGGCCATCTGCCATGGCTGTCACTGTCACTGATACTATAAAACCTGTGGTAGCTAGTATTGCCAAAATTTGACACAATCTAGAACTCCCTGGAAGGGAGTCTCAATGAGCAATTACTAGATCAGGTTGCCCTGTGGCCCTGTCTGTGGGAGGAAGTCTTGGTTAATGTTCACTGAGGTAGAAGGACCCACCCACTGTGGGCAGCACCATTTCCTAGGCAGAGGGTCTCAGACTCGGGAGCTAAGCATCAACAAGTATGTGTGTATTCATGGCCCTCTCTGCTCTTGACTGTGGACACGGTGCGAATGGCTGCTTCAAGTCCCTGCCTCGACTTCCCTACAGCAATGGACTGTGACCTCAGATTGGAGCTAGCTAAACTAACTCTCTCTCTCTCTCTCTCTCTCTCTCTCTCTCTCTCTCTCTCTCTCTCTCTCTCTCTCACTCTCATTGCTCTTGTAACGGTCATTTTCATAACAACAGAAATAAAGCTAAGGCAAGAGCATCAACACACACTAGGAACGTATCTTCTGGCAAGGGAGTCAGGAAGGTGGTGAACAGTTAAGGCTGTTCCTGACAAGAGGAGAAAGCAGGAAGAGTGCCACCTTGGCATGCCTGAATAAGGCTGAACTTGGCAGTAAGATGGCTTTGGGTCAGATGTCCACAGAGGCTCTGAGCTTGGAGGGTGTCAGGCTTGGACAGAGCCACCAGAGTGTATAAAATAGGCTGTGACAGACTCACTGACCAGACCAAAGATCCAACTCAACCAGCCTGCTGTGAACCCCAAGTCCAACAGGAGTAGCTTGGAAGTGGTATTTATAGAGGGAGCAGCCTGTGTGTGTGCGCGTGTGTGTGCATGTGTGCCCGCATGTGTTTTTGTGTGTGAGCGCATGTGTGTTTGTTATGCAACTCAATCCTAAATCCTTAGACAATTACATACAAATGTATCTAAAGTAGGAAGGACTTGGATATCAACTGATAACCCTACCATGGCTGGACTGTAGCCCCGCCAAAAAAAGTTCCCCCATGTGTGTACATGTGCGCAAGTGCATGTGTACATGTTGTCCACATCTGTCTGTGCATGTCTGTATTTGTGTCTGTCTGTGTGCCTGTGTGTGCATGTTTGCATATGTAAACATATACATAGGTACATGTGTGCACACATATAATGTGAAGGCCAGATGTTGACACTGTGTGTTTTTCTCAATTGCCTCTCTGCCTTCTTTTTTGAGGAGGCATCTCCCACTGAACCCGGAGCTGGCCAGTTTGCTGCGACTAACTAGCCAGCAAACCCCAAGAGTCCTCCTGTCTCTAGCATCTTCAATGCTAGGATTATAGGTATGCACTGTCACCTTACATGGGTGCTGGAGATCCAAGCTCGGGTCCTCCTGCTTGCATGACACATACTTTACCAGATGAGCTGTCCCCCCAGCTCATGGGTAGGTTAAACACACACCTAGAGCCCATACTGAGCTCTAGCACACTGAAATCCACAGGTGAGAAGCCACATCTAACTGTGGTATAGCACTAGGAACCACGGAGAGTCATCAAAGCCACCCTGCTGGTGAATGTAGTTTTCAGAACTAGTGGATTCGCACAGTGCAGCAGATGTAGTGAGTGAGATTTGCTTGTATCCTGCCCACCGAGCCACTTCCTGATAGTAACAGGTCATCACTGTACTGGTTCGGGATATGCCGTGAAAACACCAAGAGCCAGCTGAGAATAGAACAGAAGGGGACCAAATTGGAAAAAAAGGGGGGGGGCAATTCATGTTAAGAGAAGGGAGAGAGGGATGCTTCTTGTTCATGCAACAGATTTCTAAGACTACCTGTCACATAAATAATAAAGCAACGCTAAGTACAATTTTAACACGGAGGCTGCTCTGTGCTTGCATCCCCTTTCGTAAGGAATACCGTCTTGAGAAGAGGGTCCTGAAGGGGAAGCCAGCACTGCAGAGTTTAATCTTTACTCACTGCCTTCTAGACATAGCTATGAGTTAGAGCAATCACTCCCTGCTCCCTGCTGGACTGCATGGGCAGAAAAGCGAGCTTGTGGTCTATTCTAAGAAGAAAAGGGCAAAAAATAAATCACATCTTTGAGAAATAAACCAAAGGTCAAAATCTCTCGTGGCTTCTCTGAACGGATGCTATCGATTTCAGTTAAGAATGATTGACAAGGGGCGGAGTTAAGCTATGAAGCCAGGAAGCCATCTACAGAGACCTCAGAATTACTAAGGAATTGACAGGAGACAAGATTAAACACACGTGTGCTCAAGCACATAGCTTGGATACACATCAAAGTCCTCAAGACATGAATATATACTTACCAGTGGTTGTTGGAACGTCACAAAGAGAACTGGCTGCCGCACCTCCTCATGGCTTTGAAATAACTAAATGGACCTTTTACCAACTCCACATGCTGTGAACTCAGCCTTTCCCAAGCTCTCTTGGTCCCCTGAATACATTTAGGGACACTAAGTACTTTCCCTTAGTCTCACTGTGGGCCACTTCAGACCATTTTACTATTAAGGTACCACTTAGCACCTTGGTACCCAGCACCCCAGCACTTTGAGCCATGACAATCCTACTACCACATAGAACTCTGGCCTTATTTCTGTCACCACCCAACCCGTGAGCTCCTAGGCCTGGCTGTGAAATACTCTCACGTGCACTTAAAAAAAAAAAAAAAAAAAAAAAGCATCTTAAAATCCTACATTAGAGGCGGCACACACTCAGCCATGATGGAATCAGAAATATGTTGGGGTTGGCACGTGTGAAACTGCATGCTCTCCTTCCTGCCAAAGACAGGGGATGATTGACTGAATGGGAACAGGAAGTCAGCTTGCCAGGATCCATCTAAAACGAGACGTGTGTGCTTGGTTGGCTGTGTTTCTAAGATGAGACAAATGGAAAGGTCCACGAGGCTTCCAGCACTTTCTAAAGATAACAAGTCACTTGGGGGAATATGTGAGATGACGTGGCACAAACGGAGTTCAATTCCAACTCTGGGGAGGTAGCAGGGCATTTTGGAAAGTGAGGTGACCATTGTCCAGAAACAGCGCTAGCCTGTTTACCACAGCATCCAAAAGTATGATCACCACTTGTCTCCTGGTGGGAGATGCAGGCAGTGATGTCCGGGCAGCAGCAGAGCATGTTTAAAACGGTTCCAGTGACAATCACTCCCTGAATGCCTGTTCCATGCTGGACATTTGGACATCAGGGGACAGGTGAAAAGGGTGCAGCGCCCCCTTCAGGATCTTGTAACTCAGCAGAAGAGAGGTGCCTTTCCTTATTGGTTCTGTATAGTATTTGTGTCAAGGAAGTCCAGAGGAGGACGCCAGTGCCTCCACCATCACACTCCATTGCAGTTCCTTGAGGCAGAGTCTCCTGAAGCTGAAGCCCACCATTCGGGGTTAGACTAGACTGGCTGGCCAGCCAGCCTCCTCCAGAATTGGAGGGAGTGAGAAGATGTCTCAGACAACAGTGATCTTGAAGCTGAGATCCTAAGGGTGAAAAACACACGGCCAGTGGAAAGGACAAGGAAGAAATTCCAAGCAGTTTTATTATACCCAGGTCTGAGCCACCTGACACTGAGTTAAAAGCCGGGAATTGAATCTTTAAGCTCCGCCTTAATTCAGAAAGCTGCTGATCTGAGAAGACAGTGAGTTAGCTTCTGAAAGTTCTGTCTTCCTCTCTTCTTTAGCCACGGGATTATAGCCGGAGGGCAAACAAAAGCAGTCAGCCATTCTAATGGTTAGCCTTGACTTTCTTCTGATCGTGTGGTCTGTCTTACCCCTGAGATTTACGGTGCTGCTGTTTTCCCGTGATGGTCTCATCTCTCTGTGTAAAAGAGGAAAGGTTCCACAATACCTAAGCCACCTCATGTTCCTCCTGAGCCCACCTGTGAGTGTCAATGTTGGCTGTCAACTTGACAGGATCTGGGACCACCCAGCAGGCAAGCCTCCAGGCACACCTGTGAGGGATTATTCAGATTAGATTAGCCTCTGGGTATGCTTGTGAAGGATTGTCTCCATTAGATTAACCCAGGTAGGAAGGCACACCTAAAGGAGGCTGGCATCTTTCTCTGGCCTCGGGTCCTAGACTACATAAACTGCAGAGAGAGCCATGAGTACCAGCATCCATCCCTTTCTGCTTTCTGACTGTGGTTGCCATGTGACCAACCGCCTCATGCTCCTGTTGCTTTGACTTCCCTGCCATGGACTGCACCCTTGAACTGTGAGCCCAGATGACTCTTTCCTTCCTTTGAGGGCTTAAGGAACTATTACACCACATTTTGGGCACCATGTAGGTGAAAGGTTAACTGAGAACAAACCATTAGCAGATGTGTACTGTCCTTTCTTGGAGAGCAATACATGAACGTGTTCTTATCGTGAAGGCTATGAGGTGCCTCTATCACTTCCAAGACAGCATCCTCATGGATCCAAGGGCCACAGTGAGTGTCACATGGTCCAACATAATCACAGTTGAGAGTGGTGGGAGGAATAGCAGGAGGTAAAGCCATGCATACAGATGTTGAGGGTCATAGATGTCTAACCAGGAAAGCTGCACTCCACTTGGAGCCGCAGGTGTTTTAAGCAGGTGAGCATCTTAGTCAACCAGATGTTCTGGAAAGAACAGTATAGATACCCTGCCTGCATTTATGGAAGGTAAACACAAGGTGCTGAAATGTACATAGCCCCTAAATTTAGCAGAGAAAAGTTTGCAGAAATCTCCAATTTCCTTGTTTCTGTTTGCTTTTTGCTGTGATAAATAACATGATAAATAAAGAAATAAGGAGGAAAGAGTTTATTTAAGCTTATAGTTTGTAGTCCATCATGAAGGGAAGTCAAGGCAGGAATCTGGAAGCAGAAACTTCAAGAGTGACCATGGCTTCAAGAGGGACTGGCTTGCTCTCTATGGCTTACTCAATGTGTGTGTGTGTGTGTGTGTGTGTGTGTGTGTGTGTGTGTGTGTGTGTGTGTGTGTATGTGTGTAAAAATCAGAAACCACCTGCCTAGGAGAAGGCACCACCCACAGTGGGCTGAGCCCTCCTACTTCAATAAGTAATCAAGAAAATGGCCCTACGCTGTTGCCTACAGGCTAATCTGATGGATGTATTTCCTCAGTTGAGGGTCCCTCTTTCTAGATGACTCTAGCTTGTGTCAAGTTGATTTTAAAAATATACAATGTAACCCCTCTTTATAGATGGGAGCAAAGTAAGACACGGTAGAAAGAGATTCTTTTTCAGGAGCATGGGACAGGTCTGCTAGTTTCTTGGCTGCGGGAGCAGGCTATGTTTGCCCTGTTGAGGAATTCCTGTCTTCCCTTTTCTGCCTTGAAGAAGTCGCCAGTGAGCACATTTGATGAGGGCTCCCATCCCAGCACACAAGCTTAGGAAGTAGCACTCCACAAGCCCGTCTAGCACAGGCCTCAACCACACTGTCTCCGAGTATCGGCAGACAAGCCGGTAGACACAGCCCTCTCATCTCACCCTCCCCAGTGACCTGAGAAATCAACCAGATGGCCTCGGGCAGAAACCCATCAGAGAACAGCCGCTCTGGGGCATGCAACCACACTCCATGTGGTGCTCCTCCTTGAGGCTTCCTGGTCCAGAGATGTGTTCATCTTAGCCATTCACCACAAATACAGGTTCTTGCAGGCTGGGAAGGAGTCACTTTAATTAGTTCTTTTGCAATGAAGACACATCCTGGCACGAGAAAAGCAAAGTAGGCAGAGAAAGGACACGGATGGTGAGGATTAAAGCGCAGCTATGGTACAGTCTAGACTTGGATGTCTCCACACCAGAGCCAGGGGAAGAATCGAGATACAGCATGTGAGGGGCATGGAGGTCACCGACCCCAGAAGACTCTAAGGTTCAAGAACATCAGCCTCCTTAACACTAGTTCCCAAATGAGCCTGAGAAGAAAAAACTCTAACGATGCCAAGGCAAGCCAGCAATGTGACATCAGAGAGCAGATATCTGGGATCCAATGACAAGGGCAGGATGGAAGGAAGGAAGGTGGTAGGTATCTTCGCTCTCAGTTTGACTAGATTTAGACTCACTTTGGAAACAACCCTCTAGGTGAGAGTGGAGTTTCCAGAGAGTTCTAACTGAAGCAGGTTGACCCATCCTGAATGTGGATGGCACCAGCTTGTGGGGCTGGGAACAGAAACTGAATAAAAAGGAGAAAGTGAGCAGATGCAGGGTGGCATCTCCTGAGCCTTGCCTTCCTGCCATGATGGACTGTATCTCTCAAACTGTGAGCCAAAATAAACCCCTCCTTCCATCAGTTGCTTTCGTCAGGTGTTTGCTTACAGTAATGAGGAAAGTAACAACTACTGCAGAAAGGAAGGGAGGGAGAGGGGATGGAGGGCAGGAAGAAGGAGAATGTATTACTGAAATGCTAGTGGAATTGATTTTTTTTTTTCCGGCATGCACGAATCCACCTACATTAGCAGGATCCACCAAACACAAACCTGGAAGCAGATTGCCAACATACCCATTGTTATGTCCTTCAGTAAAACCCTATTATCTTAAAACATAATGCCCACAGCTTAGGAATACCACACAATGGAGGCTCACGTGGGTCAGTCTACTCAAAAGATTGGAATACTTCTTTAATTATGTCTGGGTCACCATACACCAAACCTTAGTGAAGACTGATGTCATTTCAGCTTGTGTTACTCTCAAGTTTGACCCCACAGAAGTTCAATAATTTGGATATGGGGGACAGCAAAGGAAGAGGTCATTGGGAGGTGGGCTCTTTTAGAAAGAGCCAAGGAAGGACACCTGGTGAGATATGAAGCCGTCAGGGGTTCAGAGGCCCAGGGACAGGCTGAGAAAAAGGGAAGTGCTTTACTTCAGAGGGAATGTGTCAAACAGCCACATCGGCCAGCTCTTCTGGAGACTTTTGCTTCTCATATACAGCAAATCTGGGCTGAGTCCTGCCTCCTATCACAGCTGGTGAACCCCGTTTCCACAGCCACCTGAGGACGCACAGACAACACCCCTTTGTTTGCTTTTAAAATTCTAGAAAGGAAAAGAATTTTGGCTGACAGTGGGTGGGAAGTTGAAGTGGTTTTGGGTTGTTCCAGTGGGCTTGGAGGGTCTTAGAAGCCCTCAGACTTCCAAATAAGGGGAATTTAGATGTTTTCTCCACTTAGGGCCAACCCCTCCAGTTTCATTCATGGCAGGATAGAGAATTTCATGTGGAATGTTCTCCCCCTAATTATCCAATTAGCTACTGTCTTTCTCTATAAAAGATTATATGCCTAATTCATCATGCCAAAACAATTTCAAGCATTTCATGCCAACAGATTGCTGGAAGGAAAGGAGGAGAGGGGAGGAAAGTGATCATCTATGAGGTTAGGAGCATCCCTTTAGAGGCTGGGCGTGGGTCTCAGTGGAGTGCTTGTCTAGTATTCATGAAGCCAGGGGCCCCACCCTTAGCATCTCATAAAACCGGGTATGAAAAGCACATGCCTGTAATCCTAGCACATGGGAGGTGGGGGTGGGAAGAGCCAATGTTCAAGGTCACCTTCAGTGACATAGTGGGCTTGAGGCCAGCCTAGGCTACATGAGACCCTGTATCATAAAAAAATAAACAATGGTATAAAACTTTCTCCCATCACCTCAGTGGCCCTGATAGCAATTGCTTGCCAGCTCCTTTGGGGACATTGGACATTGCATGGCATCCCAAAGAGGACCCTTTCACCAAAGGCAACCATTAACACACATCTGGAGATCCTGATGCTTTGAACAGTTCAGTTATCTGGAGTTGAAATACCATCATTGTGATTCTTACAGGGCCAAGCCATAGAAGCCTACATAGTCATCTTCCTGAAAGTGGCCAGGAACTGGAGTGTTCATAAATGGGACTAGAGACCCAAATAGAAACATGCCTTCTTAGCTGTGTTGGTTGCTTTGGGACAGGGGTATCCAGATGGAATATTTTTTTCAAATCCCTCCAAGGTTCAAGGGATAGCATGTAGACTAGGTGTGAGCACAGAGGCACAAGGCTCTCAGGGCAAGGTGAGACTCGGTAATACCTGGGTAATAGATACGCCACCACACCTGGCTTCTCCGTGTGAGTTCTGGAGATATTTCAGGCCTTATGCTTTTACAGCAAGCACCTTACTGACTGAGCTATCTTCCTTGCTCCTGGCTATTTTAGAATTCACATTCAACTGATCACACTCCTTTTCTCGGAGCTGGGAACTATGCACCCTGTCTACACTACTGTGAGAATTGCTTCCTCCCTTGCCAGTCAGTGACTCCCACAAAGGAGGGTCTCTGTCACCTGCTTATCACAGAAACTGATGTACAACTGGCTCTGGCATACAAAATAGCATCATGTGTCACTGGAGACAGAGTGACAGCACCGCCAGAGTTCAAACCTTGCCATCCTCCACAGAAAACAGAGACCCAGAAGTCATCCAGCTCCTTACTAGAATCCACAAGATACCTAAGGGGACTCAATGAAAGATGTTCACAACCTGGGGGAAATAAAAGACAAATAGTTACAGGAATGCAGGTGAAGGAAAACCAATTTGGATAAATAGGAGGAATGTATTAAGAATACAATAAAATCACTCAGCCAACAGGAAACGAATGGATGACTGGCGCTTTTGTGTGAGAGAAATCAGTTACCTGCTTAGGAAAAATGGCAAAGAAACCAATCCCCAAGTGCATCCTCTCAACAGAATAATCACAGTGCTGACACACAGGTTTTTCTTTACACCTCCCATGAAAGTCCATGGAGGAGAAGGAATGTTAGGTTTGCAATGGCGGGGGTGTGTGGCGTCCACAAGATAGCCTATGTCTCAGGTATGTGTGTCACTCAGGTCTCCTAACTCTGACCTAGAGGTTTCTCCTCCTTTGTCTCAGCTCCCATCTCTGTTCTAAGTGGCAAGAGCAGGTGGAAGCTACTACCTCTTTTTCTAAGGAGGAAAACTGTTTGCTATACACTTGTGTGTTCCTAGAACATAGACTGTTCCTAGAAACTGTGCCCCAGTGGATCAAGCCTGTAATCCCAGGACATGGGAGGTACAGACAGGAAGGTCTGTGTTTGGGAACACAGGCGGAGACATCTCCTGCCCACTCCATGGTCTTCCAGATAGTAAAGCCTTCAGCAGAGAAGGGCTGCAGGCATAGATGCTGCCACACCAGGTACTACCCAGGACCATTACTCTCCTTGGCACCTTTTGTCTAGAAATGTCTTTGGAGCTTTTGTAACACACCTCAGTAAAAAAAAAAATTTAAAAAAATTATATATATATATATATATATATATATATATATATATATATATATAATTTTTGCTATCTCTTAGTCTAATTTGCTGCTACCCATCAGCCAGCCTCAGACTCCTGTTTCCTCGTGACACAATACTTCTCCCTTCCCACTTCCTCCTAAAGGACTTCAAAAGAATTGGCTCTGACTTTTACCAGTGGCCTGGAGTTTTTATTTCAGACTCCACTAGTGCTGTTGGCTGATATGATAAACTCTTGACTAAAGGCCTCTCTCACCCCTCCTTCCCTTCCTAATTTGCTCTTAGCTTATTCCTTCCTCAAATCTAAAGCTCAGGTTATCTTGGATACCTAGCAAGTTGATGCCCATTCATTAAAAAAAAACAAAAAACAAAAAATCAAAAAAAAAACAAAACAAAAAAACTGTTCTTTCAGAAATAAAGTTATTTGAAATAGCTGGTCAAGTTTATTTTCAATTATTATGATGACACACCACAAACAAAAGCAAGTTGGGGGAAGTGATTTATTTGTTCTGCACTTCCATATTAAAAAGTCATCACTGAGGGAAGTCAGGACAGGAATTCAAGGCAGGAATCTAAAGGCAGGAACTGAATCAGCGGTCATAGGGGAGTGCTGCTGACTAACTCCTCACAGCTTTGCTAAATTTGCTTTCTATACAACCAGGACCGCTTGCCTACAGGTGGCACAGTAAGCTGGGCCATCTCACACCAATTGTTAATGGAGAAAATGGCCGGGCATGGTGGAACATGTCTTTAATCCCAGCACTCGGGAGGCAGAGGCAGGCGGATCTGGTACACATCACAAGGTCCAGAATAGCCAGGACTACATCGTGAAACCCTGTTTATTAATTAATTATTTTATCAATGGAGACTTCTCTTCACATGTGATCTAGCTTGTGTCCAGCTGGGATCGGGGAGTGGGGAACAGGACAGCAAACTTTCTATTCTGAAGGAGAAAAGATATTGGTGCAATGTATAAGGGAAATGCTTATACATTGAGTTGAGTTGAGTTGAGTTGAGTTGAGGGCAGATCCCTTGAGTATAAGGACAGTTCAAGCCTACAAACCCAATAGACAGCTTTCAAAAAGTACATGTACAATGTCTGTTTGCCTACAAAGTAGAGAGGTGTTCCCTACACATGAAGAATACTGTGGCTAGCCCACATCCAAACTCATGTTGAAGCTTGGCCTTGAGCGTATTGCAAGAGGTGGGATATGTAGGCCAGGTCACGAGCACTTTAACTCACAAAAGGACAATGCTGATCTCAAGGGCTCAGGCTGAGAGTACATATAGCTCAGCCCCAAAGAGTTTGTCTGGCATGCAGGAGAACATGGGTTTGATCCATGAGTGTGGTAGGACATGTCTGACATCCCCCAGCACTTGAGAGATGGAGGCAGAGGAACCAGGTGGTCAAGATCATTCACGGATACATGTTAAGTTTGTGGCTAGCCCGAGCCTTATGAGACCCTGATTTAAAACAACAGTGTAGTCGATAGACGGCACATTCTCCTTGTGGGTCCCATAATATGGGGAATAGGGGCTACCTCTGGCACGGACTCTGGTGCCCACTTGTTGCTCCTTTCCTCCTGGTGGGGTGGCCTTACACCAGGCCAGAGGGGAAGAGGATACAGGCAGTCCAGATGAGACTTGATAGGCTAGGGTCAGATGATCAGGGGGAAAAAAGGCACCCCATTTCTGAGGATGAGAGAGTGAGGGGAGCTGAGAAAGGAAAGGAGGGAGGGAGGGAGGGTGGGACTGGGAGGATATGAGGGAGGGGCCTACAATCGTGATGTAAAGTTAATAAATTTAAAACAACAAGAACAGTTATTTGATTTGGCAGGAATTAATTAGTTCCCATCAGAGCAGGCTATGTATAAACTAGGCTGCCCCCTCCCACCCTGCTTGCTTTATTATTTCCCAGCCATGTAATGGTGTCTCCTGTGAAGCCTTCACCCAGGCCAAGCAATGCCAGTGCCAAGCCTTTGAGCCTTTAGAAATCTCCTCTTTATACTGAACCTAGCATCCTGGATTTGGTTGTAGCAGCAGACAGAAAACAGTTAGATGCAGAGATACAGCATGGAGCTCATGTGTGTTTGTACATAGATTACGCAGGGTGTGGCCAACAGTGTTGAGACCCCAGAGATGTCTGTGTATTAATCTCTAGACTATGGGGTATGTTATGCTGTGTGGCTAATTCTATTACTGTAAGACAGGAGATTAAACTAGAGTACCCTGATGGTGAGGCCAATGGGAATTGTAAGATATGTAAATATGGGTAAAGGAGCTAGAACAAAGAGGTGTACTGTGGGAAGGACTCACTGGCCTCTTATGGTTTTGATGGTGGAAAGATGTCCTTCTGGGAGCTACAAAAGTAAAGCTGAGGATGCAGAACAAATAAATAGGGAGAAACTGTGGACACCTTGACCTCAGTCCCCAGAGACGCAATGGCAGACATACACTTGCAGAACGCTAAGAGAGCAATTTGTATTTTTAATTGAGAACTCCGTATGTGTGTATGTGTGCCTTGATCAATCCACTCCCTCTTACCCTCCAATCCCTCTTCCTTCTCCAGTTATGAAACCAGTGAGATGTAACAACTGCCAACCTCACACAATATGCCCACTGTGGCAATCGTGACATGAAGGTTACAGAAATAACTAACCACCTTCTGATTAAACTTGAGGCCCACTTCACAACACAGAACCCATGCCTAGCACGTTACCATGGCTGAGGACACTGATTAGAGAGATTATGGGCCCTAGAAGAGAAGCTCTTCCTACTATTCTGCTAAATTGACATACTATTAAACCGATGTCAAATGATTTGCCCTTCTATCCATAGATTAATGCATCTCTCAACCCTCATCAGCGTAGCTTCTTTCTGTAGTAAGGTAGAGATTAACACTGAGATGTATAAATTACCTACCTGTAGAGAATTTGTATTCTTTAAGCAGCTAAATTTGCAGAGAAGTAATACCATTTTAGAACCGATTTTATTGAGGTTTCTTATGCCTTTATCCCCCTTCCAACCCTCATCCCTCCTGATACCTTCCAACAAGGCAGGAGGGAAAGACAGTTAGTGGGGAGAGGGGAGTGGAGTTCTCTTTAGCTACTTCTGGCTGATTGGGGGTCACTGGATCATCTTTGGGAAAACACCAATCTCAGCCATCAGGATATCCAGCGGTCCAACAAACCAGCAACAACAAACACAGCAAATGCAACAGCAGCCTTCTTCCCCCTGCGACATCCTCAAAGCATCCCTCAAAGCATCCTCAAAGCTCTCTCTCTCTCTCTCTCTCTCTCTCTCTCTCTCTCTCTCTCTCTCTCTCTCTCTCTCTGTGTGTGTGTGTGTGTGTGTGTGTGTGTGTGTGTGTGTCTCTGTCTGTGCCTGTGTCTCTGTCTCTCTGTGTCTGTCTGTCTGTCTGTCTGTCTGTCTGTCCATCTCCCTCTCCCTCTCCCTCTCCCTCTCCCTCTCCCTCTCCCCCTCCCCTCTCTCTCTCTCTCTCTCTCTCTCTCTCTCTCTCTCTCTCTCTCTCACACACACACACACACACACACACACATACACAGAGAGAGAGAGAGAGCGCGCGCTCTGGTAGCCACCAAAGGCTGACTGTGCCCTCTACCTGGCTCTTATGCTGGCATTCCCAAGCCCTAAATGACAAATTGTGACTGTGTTTGGAGGTTGATCTTAAAGAGGTAAAAGCAGAGGTTTTGAGGGCGTATCCTGGCCCAATCTGACTAGTGCTCTTATAAGAGCACATTAGGGTACAGAAGTCAACTCTACAACATGGTGACAGTGGCCACAACAAGCCAAAGAAGAAGAACCAAGCCCAACTGACATCTTGGTCTCAGACTTCCAGCTTCCAGAGGAGACAGCAAGCAACTGTCTGTGTTGCTTAGTTACAGTGGCCTCGGCTAAAGAGCATATGTACTGGAAGATGCTAGAATACAGACGCACACACTCCATTCTCAGGGCCAAGCAGATACCTGAAAGTACGACTGCAACAAAGGCAGATCTCAGAAAGCAAGAATTGGGGCTTTCTCTGACCAGAGCTTCAATGAGAAAAGCTGTGGCTCAGTTAACCACCAGCAGCCAGTTCCTCTGAGAAGTGCCATGGTGGCTTCTGGGCTGGAAAAATATGTGCCTTTTCTGGGTCCTCAAACTTTGTGTGCTAAAAGTTATTTTGGGGGTACATCTTGGTGTTCATCCTTGAACGTTTCTTTGTTTAGAAAGCATCCCACTATGTAGCGCTGGCTGTCCTGGACTCACTGTGTAAACCAGGCTGGTCTCGAACTCACAAGGTCCACCTGCCTCTGCCTCCCAAGTGCTTGTCCCTTGAAATAATATATTTGAGTGAATCAGGTGTTTGTTCCCTGAAGTTGGTAAGAATAACAGTAGGTGCTTTTTCTTATTTCAGTTACATTCCTCTGGTTTCCCTTGACTGCTCTGGGAGATGTGGGCACTGCTAGAAACAGGCCTTTGGCTCCAAGCACTAGAGGGTGATGGAACCTTCAAGGTCTGAACTAATCCTGTAGGGATCAGGCTCACCTTTACCTTGGCCTTGTTTTTTTTGTTTGTTTGTTTGTTTTGTTTTGTTTTTTTGGTTTTTTTTGGGGGGGGGATTTTCTAAGCAAACACAACATGTAAACAGTGTGACAAGGAGAGCATCCAACCTGCTTAAGAGAAGAAATGGACTCCAGTCACTTAGTAGTGTGCTTTCCCATGCTGGCCATTAATCTGCCTTGATTTCTGTTTATATTAAAGGAAACAATGAAAACGTCTCATAAAAATTATTTTTCAATTTTCTGATGAAATGGTGTGTACCCACTGGAGACAAAATAGACAACGATAATGGCCCAGAGAAGAAACTAGAAACAGCTGCGATGGCTCTAGGAAGAATAATGACTACTGCCGTTCTGTCCACTCCCTCCCAGCCTTCGAAAGACTCTGGAGTCAGGTACGCCTGGCTGCCTTAGCTTCATTTCTATTGCTGTGATAGCAGAGCCCTACCAAAAGTTTATTTTAGCTCACAGTTCCAGGTTACAATCCATCACAACAGGGGAGCCAAGGCAGGGGGAACCTAAAACAGCTCAACGCGCTGTATCCACATTGAGAGCAATGAATACATGCACGCTTAGTGCTCAGTTTACATTTCCCAGTCTTACATAGTTCAGGACCCAAAGCCCAGGGAATGGTGCTGCCCAAAGTGGGTTGCTCCTCCCACACTCATTCATATAATTGAGGCTAACCTGTGAGACTCTTCCCAGGTGGTTCTAGACTGGGTCACGTTGACAGTCATGCTGAGTAAGAATGCTGCCTTCTCCACTTGCTCACTTGAGAAAGCTATTTGCCCTCAGAAATGTCATCTGTAAAGGGGATGCATGTATTTGTCTTCTATAACAGCACCAAGAAGTTGATTGGTGGGGTTCTCTAGATACATTGCCTGGTGTGCATAATAAAACAGTGGCCTAGCACTGTGGAAGGCAAAGAGTTGACAGGGCAGGCATGGTTCTTTGAAGGTTCTTTGAAGAACAAGCTTATGGTTTGAGTCTGAAATGATCCCCTTCAGATGATGCTTTGAACACCTGACACTCAGCTGATGGTGATATCAGAGAAGTCTGGGGAACCCTGGGGAACCCCTAGGACACGAGGCTTTGCTGGCAGAAGTGGGTCACTAAGAGAGGGCTCTTGAGGGTGATGGTCAGCCCTGTTTCCTATCTCATGCTCTCTGCTTCCTGGCCTGCCATGATGTGAGCAGCCTCTGCCACCATCATAAAGTATACCCCTCAGTCATGCCTTCTCTGCCCAGGAGACAAGGTAAGATCAGGCTAGGCTGGGGGAGGAAGTTGGAGAGGGAGACCCTCTCCTGTTCTAGCCCTAGGGAAGCATGTCTGTAACCTGCCTACACTTGTTGAACCCACCCCTTTTGCGGGGAGGTGTAAGCCAGGTAAACACAAAACTGTAATCAGAAATAGCCAGAAGGCAGGCCCTGGTAAGGATGCAGATGGGGGTCCTACAGAGGTTCCAATGCAGATGTGTATAGTGTAGCCATTTAAAGGAACAGTCCCAACAGGACACCTGCACAGGAGGCGAAAGGGAAATAGCCTGATGCCCTTGTTTTTAGAACTATGGTGAGGAGCACACAGGAAAATAAGTAACAATCTGGGCAGGATGTTGGAAACCTTCAGAAAGGGGGAGCCAGAGACAGACAGAGCCCATTTCTCCAGCTCTCTGGTTGCCAGCAGCAACCAGTTTTCCTAGCGGTCATTTACATAATGTTGCAATTGTCACTCCCTGTTGGCTTTCTATTGCAAGCAGAGACCCAGCATCAGAGGCACACCCTATATCTGCAGAGGTTAATTCAACCCTATTAACCACTGGCAAAGGAAAACCCGTTTAATCACCTACTTAGCTTGAACACTGAGCAAAAAGCTCTGTTTTGTTTGGAAAGGGGGCTCAGTTGGAAGATGCTTTTCTAGCATCTTCTCTACCACCCCAACACACATGAGAGGTTGGGGGGTATGTTAGAGAGTTACAGGATAGCTCTGTGGCTGGCTGGGCGACTTCAAGATGCCGGATGGAAGGACTCTGCTGGAGAGATCAGGGAGAGACACTCAGAGGGAAGCAGCATTCAACAGCAGGGATGGGCCTGGAAGGCCTTGGGCAAGGGACTCTATATGTTCCAGTCTCCATTTCTCCATCTGTGAAATGGACTCAATAAAAACATCCCTCTATAAAAGATAAACCAATGGTGATGAAACAAGGTTAGCATCCAACTGGCCTGACATCTGGCTACATTAGTTACTTTTATGATTCCTGTGACAAAATAAGATGTAGAACCATCCCGTGAGGAGGGTCTGGCAAGGGATGGACCACAGACATAGCAGTAGGGTCCTGAAGCTGCTTGCTTACAGGCTGGGACCGTGGAGTGCTGCTGTCCATATTCAGGGTGAGTCTCCCTTTTATTTAGACCTTTCTGAGGATGTTCTCACATGTACACTGAGAACTGTGTCTCCTTGGTGAATTTGAATGCAATCAAGCCAACAGCAGAGATGGACCAGTCATGCTTCTCATCATGATTGGGTCCTTCTGATGATGCTCTTATGCCTCATCAGTGTTCCCTGTGATGTCACCACCATGTCCAAGATGCAAGGAAGATGAGGAGAAAGACACCTGATGAATGAATTCAGCACCCTTCCTTGAGTGTGATATGGCTTCAAACAGCTCACCTAAACTCTTTCTGGATAGCAACACACCCTGATAGTCAAAATGGGCAAGGGAGGGCTAGAGTTGTCCAACTGCCTGGGGCACTTTATAGCCCATGGCTAATTCATTTCCATTTCCAAGGACACTCTATAGTTCAGGTTGGCTATTGGAGAGCATTAATTATTACTTGACCAGTCAAGGCAGCAGGAAGTAGCAGAAAGAAAATCCCATCAATGACTCTTTGAGGCAGGGAACACTCAGCCTGTCATGGAGGGAGCACCACAGGGCTGGTGTTTCTTCTTGGTTGCATGGTTCCAATGACCTCCTAACTAGGCTTCCTTGAGGACTGCTATTGCTTCCTAAGAAGGTTCAATCCAGCCTTTATAGCTACCCCCAACTTCACTAAAACTGTCTGCACAACAGGAATGCTCTCCCTACTGTGTATGTGAGGAGGTTAGACTCCCAGGTTCCACAACCTCCCTGCCCCCCATGTTTCAGAAGAAAGCCAATGATCTGAAATGCATTCAAGGACTTTTTAAAGAGACAGACTCCCAGGTCCCTCTAAGGCTACAGCATCTGAGTCTCCATGAACAGATCATGGAATTCAGCACTCCTTACAGGTCCAGGGGACTTTCTGAGAAGCATTCTCCAATGTGAGAAGGGAGCACTCCCACAGGCCAGCTCTGGGAACCAGTGAAGAGGAGAGAAGAGAGAAGTCTTGGTGGATCTCTAGTGGGGAGAATTGAGCAGGCAGTGAACAGCTGGTTAAGGGAAACCAACTAGTTGAGGAACAACTAGCTATAGGAACTAGGTGTTGAGGGAGGTTGAGAAATGGAGGGACAATAACACTAGACCCAGGCATATGTGGTACAAACTGAAAGGTCTTAAAGCCGAGGAGAACTTCACTTTTCTGTCTCTCAGTCTCTGATACTTCTTTGGTCAACCCCAGTTTTTTATTTAAAGTGAAGTTCAAATTTTTTTTCATTGCAGATTACATCATGAGTTTTCTCATCTTTTACAACAAACAGGGCATTCAAAAATCAACAAAGCAAGAGAACAGTCTAATAAAGAAATACAAACAGTTCTGTATAACCTACAATAAACCATATCACAAAAATCAATCAATATCCAAGCAATGGTCATCATGACATGATTATTATTTCTTAAACAATACTTGGGAAAGTTTAATCATAAATTTCCCCAGCCTAAAGCCATTATGTTTGCATGATTGTCATAGCACCTTAGCTTAGGCTAAATGTTCTCTAATAAAGAAAAAACTTGACTTAATACCAATCCTAAACCAACAGGTGTGCTGAGCCTAGGCTAACTACCAAGGTGTGCTCTATTGTAAA
Source organism: Acomys russatus (assembly GCF_903995435.1). Taxonomy (NCBI): domain Eukaryota; kingdom Metazoa; phylum Chordata; class Mammalia; order Rodentia; family Muridae; genus Acomys; species Acomys russatus. The sequence goes on from NC_067165.1 coordinate 37,388,093, forward strand.
ATATCTGTAAAGCATGACATTCCAAGTCCACCTTCTATTGCTCCTGAAGACACATTTTACAGTTAACAGTATCTAACCAGGTACTATTATATCAAGGTCCTAAGTTTTTTCCTGACTTCACACAGTCAAAGCCAAGAACTCTCTCATTGTCTCGAGCCTTTGGCCTTCTTTCAACATTCTCTGTGGGAAAAAATTCTTCCCAGTGTGAATTTCATTAGGGCTAAGGAATAAAAAGAAAAAGACAGCTTTAGGAGAAAAGGTAGATTTCAAAGTAGTTTTTAGACAAAATTACAACTGGACCATACATAATATTTAAGGGCAATGGTTGTCAACCAAAGCCTCAACAGCTGCTCTGGATGTCTAGAGATCTGGACAGTCAAAGGTCTCTGGAACTTTGTCAAGCAAATCCTCTACAACTTGGCTTTATATCTCTGACAGAGCATCAAAAATATAATGATGTATGCAGTTACGTTTCAGGAGGGTTAAAATCAGTCTGGAGATTTATTCACATTTGAATAAGTTCTCCAACAATGGTGAGAGCCTCCAGGGCCTAAGGGCCTCAGCTTTCCAGTTTCACCTTAAGTCTTACTTCTTCTAGAAGGCTTATCCAGTCATGAGGAGCTCAAAGGCCGCAGAGGTTGTTCTGAAATCTAACTGGATAAGACAGACAGTGCCTGGAATGAAGTAAATGCTCAAGTAAATGCTGACTTCTCATTTTGGTGTGATTATTCTCCTTCATTCCCCAGGCCACAACCTACCACTGTCTGCCAAACCTCCAAGTTCCTGCATAGGGTTTAGAACTTGTCACCAGAGGGCATGCCCTGGCAGGCAGGCACCCACCCCAACCATGTTTCACATTTGTCCGTATAAGAGATATGGCCTCACAGATGCACATTCTCCCAGACGGGAATCCCACAGAGCCTGGAGCCACAGAGGTTTTTCAACCAGAAGCTGTCACACTCAATAAAGAAGGTTGTGCTTCTGAGTTGGTCGCTTAATTGACATCTCTCCTAGTTTATTTTTATAAGGTTGTTTCTGGGATGAACTGCTAATATTACCTCATTAAAATCTGTCTAAGTAGGTCTGAGGAAGTGGCTTACTCAGTGAAGTGTTTGCTGTGTATGCATGAAGATCCAGAAACCATGTTTTTAAAAAAATATTTTTTAAACAAAAACAAACATGAGCTAATATGGTAGCCTGAACTCATAATCCAGTGCTGAGGAGGTTAAAAACAAGAGATTTCCTGGAAATTAAATCTAGAAAGAGTCCAGATAGCAACCTCTGATCTCCACATGCATACATGTGCACCTGCATGTACACCTGCATACACACGTGCACACACACAAACATGTACAGGTTACCTAAATCTATTTCATGGGTAGGTACCTGGCAGTTAAAACTTACAAACTGACAAATAGTTAAGTGGCTTTGTTTCCTCTTTTAAAGCTTTGATTTATTAATTTAAGTTATTTTTAAATATTTAAGTATCTTAAATAAATATCTTAAAATTTATTTTTGAATATTTATTTAAAAGTCTTAAATAAATATTTTTAAATAAGTTTAAATTAAATGATAAAATAATTATTGAAAAATAATTTTAATCATTTTATCTTATGTATATTGTTGTTTTTGTCTGCTTAAATGTGCACAGTGTGGGCACAATGGCACTGTCGGCCAGAAGAGGACATCAGATACCATGAAACTGGAGTTGGCAGATGTTTGTGAACTGCCTGATGGGGATGCTGGGAACCAAACCCCGGCTTCTGCAAGAACAACAACCGCTCTTAGCTGCTAAGACATCTCCTCCATTCCTACTGTATTTTTCAGGTTATTTTTCCAGCCACCATCTGCACTAAGTACAAATCTTTGTCCTTGAAGCTTTGACTCACTTGGATCATGCCTGTCTTTGGAGTGACCACTCAGGTGAGGAATTGCTGGGTGTATATTTGTTATTGTAAAGCCTTCCAGGCATCCCTCCCCCCCCCCATCCACACCACTGCAACTGCCTCCATTCCTGCCAACAGTGTTTGCAGCTATCCCAGCAGTCAAGGTGATTTTTTTTGGGGGGGGGCAGTTGTCCAAAGGCCTCAGGAGGCAAGGTAGGACATTTTTTTAATATGTTATACGGGGCAAAGAAGGGAGGGCTGGGCTCGGTGACTTTAGCTCACTCAGTATTTGGTGTTTCCTGCTAAGCAAATCTCATCCTATAGTCTAGCTGTACATCTCATCTCCGGGATGAGACACCATGGCCTCCCCTTGAGAACTTTACATCCTCCTTTATGAGCAATATTTACGTACTCTGCATCAGAGATGGACAGAGATGGCCCAGGTGCCTGTAGCCTACCCTTGAAGGGAGAGAGATGCCCATGGAGCCAAGCATCTTAAAGCCTCCTGCAACGCTAATGCTGAGTGCTTACAAGGCCATGTCCAGAGAGGATTAAACTGCATCACAAGGACGCTGTTCTAATGAAGTTTAATCCATGAATAGACTAGTGACAGGGTGCATCTGTGAAAGGAGGAGTCTATTTGGAGGAAGTGCGTCACTCCAATGAGTCTGAGAGCTATCTCTTGCCTTGCTCCTTTCTGTTATGTCTCTGTTTCCTGTCCATCGTAATGTCAATCCTCTATCTGCTCCCTGGATGTCATGAATAGGACTGTTCTGGCCAATGGCACCCTCTCCACCATGATGCACGCAACCTCTAAAAATCGTTAGCTGAACTAAGTCCAACCTTAAGTTTCTCTCACACAGATTCATCACAGCTCCAAAGAGGAGCTGAGGACATTCCTGGAGCCAACTCAGCCAGGCTGAGTCTTAAGGATGGGATGGCGTTGGTTGTTCAAAGAGCGTGAGGAGCAAAGTTCTCCACAGCTAGTGACTGGCAGAGGGGACACCGGGGAAAGGGGCAAAGGGAAGGGTATGTATGACAGAGGGTCAAAGCAGGCTGTATAATGGGACAGAGTTGGGTGACATACATCAGGGCAGGTGCGGTCACGGCTTCTATCTTGCTAACAGAGAATGGGCAGGGAGGAAGGGTCAGTGTGTGGCCAGACCACAGCCCAGGCACATTCCTGCGCTATCAAAGAGCATGCATGGCCAACACTGAGTGACAGAACATAACTGTTCCAGAAAGACACTTGAATAGGATCATTTCATAAATTACATCTTTATTGATTTTTAATCACACAGGAAAAATGAATGTCACAAAGTACATTACCCAACACTTAGTTGTAAATCGATACAAAAACTAGGTAATTTTGTGGATAACCACTGCACTGGGAGATACAGAGATGAGAACAGAAATAAGGGATGAAATGGCGTTATTGTATGAATCGCATGTGCACGTACACATGTGCATGTGTGCTCGTGTGTGTGTGTGGTGTGTGCAAAGTTTTACGATAAAATTAAAGGAACGTGGGCCTGTGAGGTGGCTCCGCCTGCCACCAAGCCTGATGGCCTGAGTTTGACCTCCTGGACTCACATGATAGAAACTAAGAACTGGCTCTCACAAGCTGTCCTCTGACCTCCACATACATGCAGTGGCATGCACATCCCCCTCAAAAAAATAAGTAAGGTATTAAAATGTTATTTAAAAAAATATTTATTTATTATTATTACATACAGTGTTCTGCCTGCATGTACACCTGCACACCGGAAAAGGGCATCAGATCACATTATTGATGATTGTGAACCACCATGTGGTTGCTGGGAATCGAACTCAGGACCTTTGGGGAAAACGGGTGGCGCTCTTAACCACCGAGCCATCTCTCCAGCACCTAAAATATAATTTTTTTAAATAGAGTAAACTGTTACCAATGGAGTGCTGGAGATGCAGCTCAGAGACAAGGTATTGATGCAGCCTGCCCATGGACTTAAAGCACTTGCAGAGGTGTGTGTGCACACACGAGAGTAGTAATTAATGTGTAGCTTTTTTTAAAAAAGGAAATGAAAGAAAAGCTAAGCAGTAGATTGGGAAGAGTACATAATTTGATACACAAGATCTATCTCCAGATTCTGTGAAATTCTCTTAAAACTTAATAAAGTCACCCTAATAAAAAGGGTAAAAGATATGGACCCTTTTTAATACGATGAGAAATGTGAATACGGCTGCCAACGAATACTTAACATTAGGAAAACACAAACTAAAACTACCTTGAGATATTGTCCGTCTCTAAACCATACAAAAAACCCAAGCACCAATCAATAGATTGGCAACATGTGGTATTATCCTTACAATGGAATATTATTCAGCCTGGAAAAAGGGGCAATATTGCTCCAACCTGAATGAAGCTTGAACACATTATGCTGTGAAATAAGACAGCATAAGTAAGCCATTGGCAATGTATTACCACAAGATCTGATTAGCATAGCACCAACAACATACTACTATTGGTAGTTAAGGTTAGAAACAGGAAGTAAGGTGGTGGCTGCAAGGGCTGCAGTTAGGGTGGATGCGGAGTTATTTAATGGGATTAGACTTGAGAGGAATTTTGGGGGTGGGTGGTGGTGGTAGCTGCACACACTAGGAATGCCACTAAACTATGCAACTCACAACCATCAGGATGGCCTGTTCCAGGGCATGGGCCTCTTACCATAACGCACACAGCTGAAAAGCCAACCAAACAGACGAGAAACCACTCTGACGATCACACCCTCTGGGATGGCCACAAAGAGAAGAAGAAGGAGATGAGAGGGAAACATTGCACCCTTCATAGAATGCTAAGGGACAACAAAAATGTCAAGGTCACTTAAAAAAATTGACAGTTTCTTGTGCATACATGAATGTGTGTTCGTGTTCGTGTGTGTGTGTTCTTGTGTGTGTGCTTGTATGAGTGTGTATGTAAGTGTATGTGTGCTTGTGTGTGTGTGTATGTGTGTGTGAGTGCACTATTGTAGGTGTGAATGCAGACGTGCATGTGCCTTGGCACTCAAGCACAAGCCAGCGGACACCTCAGGTTTTGGTCCTTGCCTTCCATCTGTTTGGGACAGGGTCTCTTACTGCCCATCACTGTGTTGACCAGTGAGCTGCCAGGGAGCATTCTGCCTCAGCCTCCATCTCGCCATAGACACTAGCATTACTGATCCATGTTGCTGTGCCCAGGTTTTCCATGGGGATTTGAACTCAGGTCCTCAAACATACGCAGTAAGGGCTTTACCAACTGAACCGTCTACTCAGCCTCACTTTGGTTTTTGAGATGAGTCCCTCAATAGCCTGGAGTTTGCAGATTAAGTGACACTGGACGAACAGTAAATCCCAGGAATCTGCCTGTCTCTACCTCCCTGTGCTGTGGCTTGTAAACACGCGCCACCAACCCTGACCATTTTATGTCGGTCCCTGGGATTGAACTCTGGTCCTTATTCTTGCTGGGGAGACACTTTACCAACTGAGCCATCTCCTTGTCCTGATGGTGTCTCATAAAGTGTCACACGTCCTCCTCTGGGTGCTCCCTGAAGATAGGAAGGCACATACATGTTCTTGGACACGAATGTGTACAGCAACTTCATTCATGGTTGTCTCAAACTAGGAAACACCACGATGTAGGAAATACCCTGATGTGCATCAGCTGTGAACTAAGCAGTGACCCTGCAGTGCAAAGGAATGAGATCCTGGAGGCTGGAGAGATGGCTCGGCAGTTAAGAGCACTTGTTCCTTTTGTAAAGGACCCGGAGCTCAGTTCCTAGCAACCACAGGGCAGTTCACAACAGTCTGTACCTCCAGTCCCAGGAGATCCGATCCCCTCTTCCGGCCTCTTGGGCACTGCACAGTGGATAAAATGCTTGTTGTACGTTGATATAAAAAAAGCTCACTGCCCACTAACCTCAGCTTGGTTGCTTAGGAGACTGAATAAACTTCCATCATTGTAAGTTTATCACTTTGCTGCTCAGGTAATAAACACGTTTTCAAATGTCTGGTAGCCAAGCAGCTTTTTTTTTTTTTTTTTTTCCCCAGAAAGATGTTAGGAATAAAGAAACGAGGGATACAGCAAGTGTGTGTAGGCACACACGCATGTGTGACTGTGTGTGTGTGTACACATACATGAGTACCCTCAGGTTAAACACGAGTGTCAAGGGGATCATTTGGAATTGGAGTCAGTCATAGACCCACAAAAAGTCATTGAATGTTCATGACTATGTGTCAATAAAACTTTAATCTTGAACACTGAAATTGCAATTGCATGAAGACTTCCATGTGCTGCAACAAGTCTGTCGGCCATATTCAGATATTAGAAACTGTCAAAGCTTTCCCAGCTCATGCATCATATAGAAAGTACGGGTTGGACACAGCATCTGACCCATGGGCAGCACTAATTTAAGTCACTCAACAAGATGGCTCATCTTTTATGGGAAAGAACTACTCAAAAGTAGTATATCAGAGGACCTGGTAAGATGGCTCGGGAAGTAAGGGCACCTACTGCACAAGCATGAGGACCTGAGTTCAAATCCCAGCACCCAGGTAAAACGTTTGGCATTGAGTACATATGCATGAAAGCCCAGCACTGTGTGGAGAGGTGGGCTTACTGGCCACCAGGCTAGCTTTGGGCTCAGTAAAGACTATCTTTTGTTGTTGTTGTTGTTGTTTTAGTTTCATTTTGCTTTGTTGGGTTTCTTTCTTTCTTTTTTTTTTTTTTTTTTTTTTTTTTTTTCTGAGACAGGGTTTCTTTATGTAGCCTTAGCTGTCCCGGGCTTACTCTGTAGACCAGGCTGGCCTTGAACTCACAGAGATCCACCTGCCTCTGCCCCCCCCCAAATGCTATAAAGACCTTATCTTACGTGGGTAATTCAGAGAATGATAGAGCAGGGACACCGTGTCCCCTTTGGCCTCCAGGTACAACTGCACACACAGGTCTGCATACGCCGCATGCACAAATTCACCCAGCAAACATATCCTTAAGACTGTCTTCCCATGAGATCCCCCTCAGTCATAGACCTGGGGGAGCGGAATAGGGTGAAAGCGGGAGGAATGGGAGGATACAAGTGATGGGATAACAATTGAGATATAATCTGAATAAATTAATAAAAAAAAAAAAAAAAAGAAAAGGACAGAGGGTCATATGGTGGGGAGGGGAAGGATGTCCCCTTCTGTCAGAGGCTAGGAGAGGGGACTAGGGGAAAGAGGGACGGAATGTGGTAACAGGAAGATAAGAGCTAGGGGATAACAATCAGGATATAATCTGAATAAATTATAATAAATCAATAAAATAACATTTTTAAACAAGACTGTCCTGTCATGGCCCAGGGTGACATGAGCACCTCAGGTCCTCTGCTGTGACTCAGAGCCATCTTCAGGGACTAGTTCTATGAGGCATAGCAATCCCCAGGAGCACATGTGTGTGTGTGTGTGTGTGTGTGTGTGTGTGTGTGTGTGTGTGTGTGTGTGTGTGTGAGACTACTTTCATTAACACCTACATTTAATTGACAATGATCAGCCCCCGGGCTTCTTTGCTTAATAAAGCAAACAAATGATTTATTTAAAGAAGGATGAGTTTTTAAATTTAATTTCCTTAAAGGGAAGAAAAAAAAAATCAACCTCACTGCTGTCCTCCTGTCCACAGAGTGACAGAAGAGATGAGGCCATCGGATAATTTTTAATTAAGGTGAACAAACTCTCGCTGCCTAAAAGGTTTACTTAGGGGAAAGGTCTCAGACTGTTAACACATCAATATGTTTCTGTCCATTAACTTTTCCCAGGGTGACAAGTGTGGCCTTAATGGTAATTGCAAAGAAGGCTCTTTCTTGTATTTCAGGGCTGTTTGTTTAGTGATGAGGCCTTAGAAAGCACGGAAACTTCCCCCAGAGGGGGTCAGGCTTTCCCAGCAGCTCCTAATGACAAATTGTTACCTGGGGTTGTCAAAACAAGTTATTCACGGTGGTTCTGCACTGTGCCAGAATGCAGAGCCGGGACACAAAGCCGGGGGGCTCTGTGCACTGCCGGGTCTGCAGAACCAGACAGAAAGAGCCCCCAAGAAAGCCTGCACCCAGCCCTTCCCACATAGCCCTCCACACACCACAGCATGCATGCAGTAAACACAGGGTACTGAGGGAGCCTGGCACCCCCAAATGTACATGAAAGCAGTTATGAAGCGATAAACAGCACAGCGCTGTCTCTCCCACATTTCCTTTCCACTTACAGGCAGGAAGTAATCTCTCTGTCCGGTTCTAGGTTCTTATAGCCTAGGGACGGCCGGCACAGTCTGCAAAGACATTTAAACTACATGTTTCCTCCCCTCCCAGGGCCAAGGAGCCTTTTTTTTTTTTTTTTTCTCTTCTGTCATTCCTCCATGAATGTGTTGCTCTTTGTTGAAGGGGCTGAATAAGCCTGAGCTCTTTCTGTTGTTTACTTTTTTGCTTTCTGAGACAAGTTTTCACGTTGCCCAGGCTAGTCTGGAAGCTAGCTGAGGCTGGGAGGGTTGCCCAGGATAGCCTGGAAGGGTCTAGGTCATTTCCTTTTTTTTTTTTTTTTTTTTAATTACATTTTTTCGCTTACTTACTCTGTGCATGGGTATGTGTCCCTGTGTGCACGTGCACATATGTGCACTGTGGGTCATACGTGGAGGTCAGAGGACAACCTGCAGGAGTCAGTTCTCCTCTTCCACAACGTGGGACCCAGAGATGGAACTCAGGTTGGCAGGGTCGGTGGCAAGCGTCTTTACCCACAGAGCCCTCTGTCCATCCCCAGGTCATTTCTTTAAGTGTTTCAGCCCCTGGGTATCACCCATGCATATGTGAGATGCACATATTAATGAGACATTGTTGATTTTCCTCTGGGTTAACTGGCTGTTGGTACAGGGGCCCCAGCTGAACGCTTCATAGAAAAGAAAGGAGTTAGCTACAGTTCGAACTTTCAAAGAGCACCAATTCGCATGTTGAGCCTGAATTCCCGATGTGATGTCACTAGGAGGTGGGGCCTCTTGGAAGTGATTGGACCATAAGATGGGGCCCTTGCAAATAGGACTAGGTTCCTTTTTAACAAAGCTGGGTACAGTGAGATGATGCCACAAGGAAGCTGGCCTCACTAGACGCTCAACCTGCCCGAGCCTTGAGTCAGCTTTCCTGTTTAAAAAAAAAAAAAAAAAAAAAAAAAAGCAAGAAGCGGGGCTGGGGAGAGATCTCAGATGGTAAAGTGCCTACCTTGCGAGCATGAGGACCTGACTTCAGTCCCCACATAAAATGCTGATGTGCTTACATATGTGTGCAGCCCCAGTAAGCACACTTACACAGGCATGCACATCCTCATGTCTGCAAACAGACACATGCATGAACATTAAAAAAAAAAAAAAAAAAAAAACCAGAAACAAAGGTATAACCCGTTCTATGTTATTCAGCCATAGCAGGCTCTAAGGTCAAGGCAGATATTTTTTTTTCCTACCCGTCCTCTTTTAACATTTCTATTTTTCAGATAGAAAGGCAGCTTCAGAAATGATAAATGACTTGCCAACGATTTTTCAACAAATACACATCGAACACCTGTTATTGTTAGCTATGGCACCATAGGCTGTGGACAGAGCTCACACCGAGCAGACAGGTAATTGTATTGATGCTTAGATAATTAGACATGGCGAGCACTGTCCGGAAGAGTAAGGCTTGCTTCCGTGTTTAAGAGCCAGTAAGTGTTGGCAACGAGTCCTTAGCTCAGCGGTGCCATGGGAGAGTTGAGGTCAGGGGCTATGGTTTCACATTCCCCCGTGAAGAGACAGACAATAAATTTGGGGTCTCTTCCATTGCAGCTGCTAAAGCCGGCATCATTTTCAGCCATCACAATTAGGGGTATACAGTTTCCCAGATCTGCTGTCACAAAGTACTGTGCTCGAAGACCCTTGGACCACAGAACATTATTGCCTCACAGTTCTGGATGCTACAAGTGGGGCTCCCAGGGGCTTGCGGCTGAAGGCTATGACTTTCCCTTCCTTGCACCTGACTCTTCTGTGCCCCTTGGCTGCAGGTGTTACCACAAGCCAGCCACTTTCTCATCGTGTTGAGAAACTGTAAAATTGTAAAATACAAGATGCGTGTTCGCTTGTCCAGCCTAGCTCGCCTCTCCCAGTTCTCGTTAATGCTAGCTTCAAAAGTTCCACCCTAGGTCCCAGAATAGTTACATGTAAGTTTCCATATATCAGATGTCCCCAACGGCTTTCAGTAACCGCTCTGGAGACCCACACCCAAGCCCCCACAAAGAGCTTCCCAATGCCAGATGTCCTAATGTCCATATGGTCTAACCTGATAAGCTACCCCACCTGCTTTGTGGTTTTAGCCTTTAAAAACTAGCCTGTAACAGCTACTCGGGGTCCTTCACCTCCCGAGTGCCGAGGGGCCCTGACAGATCGGCAATTGGGACTTCTGATGTGTCAGTAATAAATTTTACCTATACCTCCAGCCTGTGTGACTTGAGTGGCCTCTCGCGGCGACCCCCTTCCTGAATTGGACTCCAGGGTTCAACAGTGTCACTCATGCAGTATCCAGGTATCTGTGTCCAAACCTTCCCTTAATTAAAAAAAGTGTGTGTGTGCATGTGTGTGTGTGTGTGTGCTCACACACACGTGCCCATGTCCATGTGGAAGGCAGGGGACAACATTTTGTTGTTGTTTGTTTGTTTGTTTTGAGACAGAGTCTGTCACTGAACCTGGAGATAATTAGACAAGGCTAGCTATCCAGTGAGCCCCAGGGATCCCTGTCTCTGCCTTCCCAATGCTAGGGTACTTGGATTACAAGTGTGAACCCCCATTGTTAGGATTCTGCTTCAGCCCGCCTACCTATGATGTCATTGCCTACCTGCCACGGGAGGGGGGGGGCACGTTGCCCTGCCCAGTATATGAAAGCATAGACCATAGACCGACCCATCTCACTCCTCTTAACTCTTGCCCCCTTTCTCTCTCATCTCTCTCTCTCTCTCACCGCTCTCCCTCCTCCTCTCTCTTCCTCTCTTCTCTCATCATCTCTCTTCTCTCATCTCTCTCTCTCACTGCTCTCCCTCCTCCTCTCTCTTCCTCTCTTCTCTCATCATCTCTCTTCTCTCTTTTTTTTTTTAACTAAGCTATTCGTTCACTTTACATCCTGCTCACAGCTTCCCATCCCTCCTCTCCTCCCAGTCCATCCCTCTTGCCTCCTCTCCCTCTCCACCTCCTCCTCCTCCTCCTCCCATGGATGTTAACCAGCCCTGACACGTCCGTCCGTCAAGCCTCAGCAAGACTGGGCACATCCTCTTCCTCTGCGGCTAGACAAGGCAGCCCAGTTAGGGGAAAGGGGTCCACAGGCAGGCAATGCAGTCTGAGAAATTCTCTGCTCCTACTTTAGGGGTTCCACATGGAGACCCAGCTGCACACTGGTACATGTGTGCAGAGGGCCTCGGGTCTGTCCCACACATGCTCCCTTTTTGGCGGTTCAGTCTCCATGAGCCTTCAGGGACGCAAGGTTAGTTGACACTGTAGGTTTTCTTGGGGTGTCCTTGGCCCTCTTGCTCCCTCATATCCTTCCTCCTCCTCGCCCTCAGGAGTCCCCACATTCCACTCCGTGTTTGGCTGTGTGTGCCCAGCTTTTTTTTAACGTGGTGTCGAAGGGATACAACCCCACTTCACACACCCTGAGCTACCAGCCCGGTTCCAAAGCTCTAGCTTTTTTTTTTTTTTTACGAAGCATGCCCTCATGATCCAGTCTGTCTTAACACATATAAGGAGACTGTTTAAATAAAGTCCCATTGAGAGGTACCAAGGATTAGGACTTTTGCATGAATTTGGGGGTACACAATTCAACCCACAGCAGAGTACCACTAATGAAAGAAGGTAGGGACTATGGGCACATCTGAGCATTCTACAGTGCATGGGAGATACACACACACACACACACACACACACACACACACCAATACCCAAAGAGCCTTTTAGCCCAGTATCTGAAAGAAGCTACCACCTTGTACAGACCAATCACTTCTTAACAAGGACAATTCTCCTGGAAAGGGCAAAATCAGCATTTATAAAGCAACTCTCCATTTCGGCTCTAAGTAATCCTGCATCTGAAATAATAGAAGTTTCTTTTTTTTTTAGGTCAACCCAAATCCATTTTTTTTTTTAAGCACAAAATTTCTTTTTCAATGCCCCACCCTTATCTGGGCTCCTTCACTCTCCACAAGTCACCCCTGATGCTGGACTTTTGTGTGTGTGCGTTGGTGTGTGCAGAGGTAGATTAGTGTACCCTCTAAAGAAACTCATTTTCTCCCCTCTTGTAAAAAAAAAAAAGGTGACACACGGGAGAAATAAATTGAAGGAAACAACCATTAGTAACCGAGTGTAAGGGGCACCAGAGGCAGCAGAAGGAGCCTGGGCTGCTGGCGCTTTAACTCTGGGATGTTAGAACTCTGAGGCTAAGTGGTAAGTACAAATTAGAATTACCATTTAAATGAACTCTGATTGCATTTGCCAGGTTTTGTTATTCACACCGGTAAATGAAAGACTAAAAAGACAGAGTGTTTATACTCAAAACTTCCATTACATAACCACTTTGTACAGATAATTAGCAATAAAAAGCCAAATACTTCATGGCTGACAACCCTTGGCCCCAACTTTTTCCCCCCCTCTTAGTGATCAAAAGCACAAGAAAATTGTTTTCAAGTAAGAAATTAAAAGTTGTTTGGGAGGGTGGGAGGTTGAGGTAGAAGTTCATTCTAGGTCCCTGGGCTGGTCTTGAACTCACGGTGAACCTCTTGCCTCAGCCTCTTGAGTGAAGAGATGATTTTAAATGGCTTCTAACTTTTGCACAAAATCAAAGTTTCTCTCAAGCTGTCACAAATGCAGCAAATGTGTTTCACTTCAGGGGATGGAAGAGAAGCTCTGAGTCCACTGATGAGGAACAGGCAAGCTCCGGGAGAGGATGTGTGTTCAAAAGGCACAGGCCAAGATGCAGGCAGACTCTGGCATGGGCCCTCCACCCTCCAAATCTGTCCACTGCTGCAAAGGTGTGTGAGGACACACAGGAGCCTTGAAGCCACCAGATGCCTTAGTGGTCAGTTTTGCCTTTGGTCCTTGTTCCCAGGTTGGGCCCCCACCACAGAGGGCTCTTCCCTGGTCTTTGTTCCCCTGTGTCTTCTCCTTCTATCTCTCAGGTGTCCACATCTGCAAGTATCCATCCATGTCCCCAGAATTCCAGCTACATGGCCCAAGTCCCCGTGTTACAGCTGCAGTCTCCACTCCCAAGACAGAGCCCCATCACTCATTGTGTGTATGTGTGTACATGTGTGTGTATGTATGTGTAAACGTGTGTATACGTGTGTGTGTGTGTGTGTGTGTGTGTGTGTGTGTGTGTGTGTGTGTGTTCCCCATGCTCATGAGCCCAAGAGATAGCAAAAGGCAGTGGGCTACAGATGTGGACAGATGTGGGGTCAGGACATCCACAGGCAGGTAGGAGGTAGACTGAGGGAAGAACAAAATTAATTCTTTCCTAATAGCTGCCGCCACATGGAACCCAGAACGCCACACCCAAACCCAACTCTTGTGGTTGGTAACCAGCGTGTCTGCAAAGTGGGATGCAGAAGCACTTCTACTCAGCCACCCATCAAGTTGATGGGTATACCTTAAATATTTGCGAGTATGCCATGTCGGTGTCTATTTGCACTAGCACCCCTGGTCCCCAAGCGTTAGGGATGACACACATTTAGGAGCACTAGGGCTGCTCTGCATCAGCAGAATTTTGTTCACCTCCCAGGTGGCAGGTGAAAAGTCCCTGGTCTTTTGAGAAGACTGTGGCCGAGGCCTGTTCTCATGGGGCCCAGACTGAATCCTTCCAGCCATGGAGACAAAAGCCCTAGCAAAGAGAGAACCAAAAAACACCACGGAAATAAATAAATAAATAAATAAATAAATAAATAAAAACCCTAAATGACATCTGGTTTGTAAAAGCATACGTGAAGATTAACTGGACAATCAACACAGTAGGCTGAAGTCAAGACAACGCCTCCCGGACAGCCCCACAGGCCAACACAATCTAGACAACTCCTCACTCTCAGACACCCTTTCAGACAATTCTAAGTTGTAAGAAGTTGCCCAGGGGTATGACCCCCTGGTCCCCAAAGGCCGAAAGACTCTGAATCACAGTTTGGATTCAGCTGAAACTTGAGCACGAGTAGTTTGTGTCCCCTAAATCTCTTCTCTGTAACTACTTCATACCCTCCTTCTCTTCGGTTCATATTATGATGGTTGGGCTTCAGTTTTGTCTTGGGAGAGGGGAAAAAACCCTGCCGTTCAGCCACTGGTGACTAGCATCTGTGAGACTCAGCTCAAGGACTCAGAAGCTATCCACAGACTGCAGACAAGGCCGGGAAGGGGCTCGCGTTTGCATTCTCTCTCAACCCATCGTGCTGTGCAATCCTGAGAAAGTCTCTTCCACATCTCTGCCCTTCCATTCTTCCCCCACGATTTCCTCTCTCTAAAGGTCTATGTCAGAGGTTAAGTGAGGGGCTCACTGAGGTTTTCTGGTGTGGATGACTCTCACATAGCTCCACACTGGCTTACTTCCTACTGAAAATACCTTAAGAAAATCCCCGCAGCCAACAACCTTGACCGTAGAAGAGATGTGCCCACAAACATTTACAACAAGAAAACAGATATCTTTGAATTCCAAGTTATTTGAGATTTCTTATATCAAGCACTAGCCCCATCATAAATGACAGTGACCACAGAGCCACGACAATGGTGTTTTTCCCAGCAGCAGAAGAAGGACACATCATTTAAACCCTGGCCACTGTCCCTCATGTCTCCCTACATAACTGCACACTGCTGTCTGCCTTCAAATTATCCTTGCGAATGAAAGGCCGTATGCCTCCACTTCTGACTTTATGATACCTTTGTGATTGGGGCATCCTGGGGTGACTTCTTTTCCTTTCTCTATAAAGTTGTAGACTTATAAGATTCCTTACAAATGTAAGATTTTTTGTTTTTTTTTTTTGCAATCAACCAAAAATGTGCGGTTTTTGTTCCACTTTCAAAATAACCAGTTTTTTATAAAAAGTTTACTCCTCCCACTGCCATGTCATCTCTTGCTCCTTCTCTCTCTAGGTCATTGGGGCTCAGAGTTATTCATGAGGCCCCCAGAGTTCCCACCATGGGCCTTGTCCTGAAGTTGATAAGGAAAACATAGGCGATAGGAACAAAACCTGAAAAGGGTCTGACCCTCCCCCCAGATATCCTCTGCTTTTCATGAAATCCAAGCAGCATTTTCCAGGAATAAAAATGGAAGATTAAAAAAAGTGGGGTGGGGACTGGGCAGATAGCTGAGTTGGTAAAGTGTTTTCCTCACAAGAATGAGAACCTGAGTTCAGACTCCAAAACCCAAAGACACACACACACACACACACACACACACACACACACACACACACATACACACATACACACACACATTACACACATATACACACACATATACACATACACACACATTACACACATATACACACACATACACACACACACATGTCATGGTATGTTGGGCAGACAATACAAGGTGTTCTGTCTTTTCTTATCAGTGTTCGTCTCCAGCAATCCAGAAGGCCAGATCCCAAGGCAAGGTCACTACGATCTACATTTATTTGTACAGTACTGATGGCATCGGGCACAACCACTCCACCTCCAAACACCTCATGCGTGAGATAAATGTGGTGGTTCAGATACTTCAGGACAGAATCAGCCCCTCTCATCACAAAAACCTGCTGTGGACATAGCGTCATGACTGCACTTGACGCGGTTGAGAGACAAGCTGTCCGTCCCTCTCCTCATTCATTTGACAAAGATTCCCCTGGTAATGAGGCTACAGAGCCGCTTCCCAGCCACATCCTGCCCTAGTTACCTAAATTAGCTTCTGGGTCAATAATACAAACCATTAGTGGGCAATTAACTGGAGAGACCACAGAAGAGAATTCTCCAACTTCTCCTTCCGCACTTCTGGTCAAACACAAAACCTTGAATAATAAGGTCAGGACAAGTCATGTTCTCTGTGGTGGGAAAAGACAGCTTCGTGTACACTATTTATGAAGGACTGGAAAGGTCCTTGAAAACTCAAGTTCCTTTCCCACCAGTCAGCCATGACCTCTACACTTCTCTGCCCTAAAACTTTACAATAAGAATTCCCAGCGAATCTGGCCAATGGTTTCCTCTGGTGAGTTGTTTGTTTGTTTGTTTGTTTGTTTGTTTAAATACATAGGTCTCATGTCATAACAGCTTTACTTAAACTCTTCAAGGGCTTCATCTGAAAATTTGAATTTTATAAAGCCACTTGTTAGACACATTTCCCGAAAGGTGCTTTGGACTGAGTAGACTTTTCTTCTGAAGCAGGGACAGCAATAATCAAACTAACATGAAGAGACTTCTTCCTCCAAAAGCTCATCCCACCGAATAACAGAGCACATAAGACAGGGACACCTCTGTGTCTAAGGTAGAGTTCAACATGGAGGTATGGAGGTAGACCAGATGGCCACTTACATAGGTGCCCTGAGTCTATTTGTTTGCAAACTGTGCCTCAGTCTTTGTCTTTCTTGGGAACTTCATTCTCTCAGGAATTTCTGTCGTTTTGCCTCAATTTCTCACCTTTCTGTAATAATTCTTAATAAAGCCTTATTCAGTTATGCATACGCCCATGGGCATTCACAGCCACTGTTCTCAGGTTCATCTTTTATGGCCACGAGTGTTCAGGAGCTTAGGTCTGTGAGTCATGCGCAATGAGAACGGCCTCACTGTTTAAAAAAAAAAAAAAAATCCTTACATCATAACCATGTGGGAAAAGGTGACTTTAAATTAACCACAGCCCAGGATCTTTATGTCACTGAGGGTCCAAAAACCAGTTCTGACCATAAAGTCAACAGATTTCTCTGGTAGGAAAGTAAAACCATGTCCCATCAGCATTGGATGATAGACATGTATACACACCACACACACACACACACACACACACACACTCAAGAACAAGAATCCAAACTCCTTCTCCATCCCTCTTTGTGATAAAACAGGGACATGTTTACAGTAGGCATGTAGACTGACAGAAAATGCCAAACAGCCTGCCCATTATGGATTGATTCTCAAACAAATTCAGAGAAGTGTGGATTTGATGGCCTTGTTGGAAACGGCTGTAGTAATTGGGAGACCTGGGAGACCTGGCGTTCACTAGCTCCTGTGATTTGAAACAGTTTTCCTTTGAGGGTGTTCTTTGGTGATGCATTTCCGATTTGGCCCAGGATTCTTAGGATAACAGTAGCTTATGTGGGCTTAGGAAGATAGGAGGAGAAAAACAATTGGCTCCAGCAGTGCTTTTAGCTTTCAAAGGTGAGTGATCTTTCTGACAGTGCTTGTCACCAAATGCATTAGCTCCTCTTACCCTCCCTAAATGGCTGTTTGCGCTTCCTGTCCTTGCCTGGTTTGTGTCAGGTGTGTGTGTGTGTGTGTGTGTGTGTGTGTGTGTGTGTGTGTGTGTGTGTGTGTGCTAACATGAAACCTGTAGGCTTCCTTTTGTTCTAAGGTTTCAGGGACTTCCAAATGCTGCTAGCAAAAACCATGAACGAAGTGAGAGAGGAGGAAAAGAAGACTTAAAGTTGGGAAGAGATCAGAAATGGAGGGAGGACACTATGGGTGTCATGTGACCAACAGCAAGAAAGGATGCTTTTGGATATGACCTAAATCTTTTGCATTCATAGGTGAAATTAACAAAGAATAAATACAAATTAACAAAACAAAAAAAAACTCACCCTGGCACACCTTTCCCAAACCATTAGTTGCCTAATCTTTTGCATATTTAATGAACTTTACCATCTTTGAGGTTAGTGTTAGTTGGCAAGTTAGAAACCACCTGGGAGATGGACCTTTGGACAAGCCTGTGGAGGATTATCTTGAAGTGGGAAGACTCATCCACTGTGGGTGACATCATTCCCTAGGCAGGGTATCCCGGATTTTAGAGGAGTGGAGGAAGTGAGCCAAGCACCAGTATGTATGCATTGCTCTTCTGACTATGGGTGTCATGTGACCAACAGCTTTATGCTCCTGATGCCTCAACTTTCCCTCTGTGGTGGACTGTAACTGTGACCTAAAATAAATTCTTTCTTCCTTTAAGTTGCTTTTGTCAGAGCATCTTATCACAGCAACAAGAAAAGAAACTAAGACAGTCAGGACAGAGGCCTGGAAGGAGTGATGGCCCCAGAGGAAAATTTTGCAGTTCTTTCATGGCGGTACCCAAGATTCCACCCCAAGTGCTGTGTTGTCAGAACAGAGTTCCTGTGACATTGCACATCCTAGGACAGGGCACAAAGGAAGCTTCACATACCTTATATCTAAATATTCAAAAGTTAACAGTCAGCTGGTTGTAACAGGGACAGTGCATGCTTATCATGCCAGCACTCAGGAGACTCAGGTAAGAACATCATGAGTTCAAGGCTGGCTTAGTCTGTGCAAGGATAGCCTGTCTCAAATAACTAACCAGCATAAAATGAACAGTTAAGATAGAGCCACAGCTGTGGGCTGAGAGAAATGGCTAAATGATTTGGAGGAGTACTTGCTGTTTTTCCAGAAGACCTAAATTTGGTTCATGCCACTCATAGCTGGTGACTCACAACTGCCTGTAACTCCAGCTACAGGTGTAAGGCACCATTTTCTGGCCTCTGCAGGCACCCACACTCACATGCACATACCCACACAGACACACAATTTCAAAGTGTGTGTGTGTGTGTGTGTGTGTGTGTGTGTGTGTGTGTGTAGGAGCTGGAGAGCTAGCCAGAGCCAATGGCTTAAGAATGCTGGCTGCTCTTCCAGGAGATCTAGATTTTATTCCCAGCAAACATATGGTGGTTCACAACCATCTATAACTCCAGTCCCAAGGTACTTGGTGCCTCCCTTCTTGCCTCCATGGATACTGCATGAATGTGATGCACAGACATACAAGCAGGCAAAGCACCCATACCCATATAATTAAATTGCTAATTAATTTAAAAAAAAAAAAAAGATATATCTACAGCTGTAAAGCTTGCTCCTAAAAACCCACTCCCTTTACCTGGAACTGTAGGAGACATACTATCCCCACAGATAGCCGCAGTAGCACAATGTTGGGTCAGGAGATTCTTTTTTTAAATATATCTTATTAATTTATTCATATTACATCTCAATTGTTATCCCCTCCTTTGTATCCTCCCATTCCTCCCTCCCTCCCATTTTCCCCTTACTCCCCTCCGCTATGACTGTGACTGAGGGAGACTTCCTCCCCCCATATATGATCAGAGGGTATCAAGTCTCTTCTTGGTAGCCTGCTATCCTTCCCCTGAGTGCCACCAGGCCTCCCCATGCAGGGCACGTGGCCAAATATGGGGCACCAGAGTTCTTGTGGAAGTCAGACCCCACTCTCCACTCAACTGTAGAGAATGTCCTGTCCATTGGCTAGATCTGGGTAAGGGTTCGAAGTTTCCTGCACATATTGTCCTTGGCTGGTGCCATAGTTTGAGCAGGACCCCTAGGCCCAGATCCACCCATCATAATGTTCTTCTTGTAGGTTTCTAGGACCTGTGGATCCTTTTATTTCCCCATTCTCCCATGCTTCTCTCACCTAGAGTCCCAATAGGAAGTCCTCCCATCTGTCCCACTTTCCTGGTAAGTGAAGACTTTCATGGGACATGCCCCTTGGGCTAGTGTCCAGATATAAGTGAGTATATACCATTTAACTCTTTCTGCTTCTGGGTTAACTCACTCATTATGATCGTTTCTAGTTCAATCCATTTGTGGATTTGTCTTAAGTGCTGCCATTTTGACCTTAGACTCTTTTTTACCTAATATGACCAACTCCCTCTTCTAAGCAACAATAGTTCCCCAGAACATAATGCCTGTTACGAACTCCTTCTCTAAGCAACCCAATGGTAGGAGATAAGGGAAAGAGAAGATAGGGAAGGCTAGACTCATCCAAGCCTGGAGCAGAGGCTGATTTTCCAGGGCCAGGGGTTGGGGGGAGGCATCTACATTTTCTCTGGTTGCCCAGGCTATCCCTCACCTAGCACCCTGAGTCCCTCTGACATGCCCCATCCAACTTCCCTAGATCTATCCCCAAATACCCTTTGCTCAAATGGATGCCAAACACTGAAAGCGCTTCTTTCCAAAGCCATATCAAATAAATCCCTGTGGTTGGTGGTGTTGATAAGTGGAGCCATCTATAGTATGACCTCTGGGCAGGGTCCCTCATGCCCAGAGCTGTGGCAAGGTCAGCCCCAGTGCTGGGATTACAAGCATTTCACGCCCAGATTTGTATGTGGGTTCTAGGTATGGAACCAGGAGATAGACTTCCCTGAGCTCTCTCCTCAGGCCTGGAGGAGTGTTTTCAACTCTAACATGAACCATGCAGGTGCCGTGATATAAAGACCAGGAAAGAACTCAAACACAGAAGCACAAATCTAATTTATAGGAAAGTTTTTCTTCACTGTCGCATCACCAATGGGTCCCCCTGTGTGCTGGCTAGTTTTATGTCAACTTGACACAAGCTGAAGCCATCTGAGACGAGGAAACCTCAATAAAACAAACAAACAAACAAACAAACAAAAACAAACACAAACAAAACACCTCCATAGACCTGGCTGTCAGCAAGCCTGTGGAGTTTTTTTGTTTTTGTTTTTGTATCAGTGATTGATTGGGGAGGGCCCAGCCGATTGTGGGTGATGCTATCCCTGGGCTTGCTGTCTTGGTTTCTATAAGAGAGCAAGCTAAGCAAGCCATAAAGAGCAGCCCAGTAAGCTGTGTCCCTCCAGGTCCTCTGCATCAGCTCCTGCCTTCAGGTTCCTGCCCTGACTTCCTTCAATGATGAACAATGATACGAGAATGTAAACCAAATAAACTCTTTCCTTCCCAAGTGGGTAGTTTGGGTTATGATATTTTATCACAGCAGTAGAAACCCTAAGACACTTGCCACCTGCCACAGTCTCCCGACACCAGTCACTGAACTCTAAGTCAGTTACCTTTGAATTTGTGACCATAACATCTGACAGAACAATTTTAGGAAAAGATGGGCTCTGGCTCAGGCCTTCAGTCCATCATGCAGGGGAAGATGTGAGGGATGGTGCAGTTGTTAGTGGCAGGGGCACATAGCAGAAGCTCTTTACAACAATGCCAACCAAGGCGCAGACAGAGAAACTGGAGCCAGGGGTGGCATGTAACTTTCCAAAGCCTATCCCTGGTGACTTACTCTAGCCAAATAGGACTCATCCCCATAGGCTCCAAGTGTGTGGAGGAACATTTTAGATTCACTCTATTCGTGGTCTCCAAAGGCCCACACCTATAAATGCTTGTATAAGATCTTTAAAAGTTCCCAGTCTTTGCAGTTTCAACATTGTCCAAAAGTACTTTGCTCACAGTTCCAACACAGGCCCAAAGAAGAGACCCAAGGCTAGGTCTTAGTTATGACTCCCTATAAATATCAAAAGACCAAAAAATAAAAAATAAAAATCCACACATCTGCAATACACAATAGCGTGTAGAGTACACATTTCTATTCCATTCCCAAAGGAAGGAATGGTGAGAAACACAAGAGAAGATTGGGCCAGTGCCAAACAAAAACCCAGCAGGAATAACATCAAATCCTGTAGTTCCATGTCTGCCATCGAGGACACATGGTGCCATCATCTGAGCTCCAATGAGCTTGGGCAATGCCTCCCTGCAATGGCTGTGGTCTGAAGCCATATATGGCCTCTCAAGAGCTGGCTCCACTTAATGCTTGATGGTTTATTCAGGTAAAAACCCATGTTCCTAGGCTTCATCGTCAACATTTCATGGATCTGCTTCTCGAGGACTTTCTGTAGGGAATCTGACCTGCTGCCTCACGTTGCCTTGCCTCCTGGACTTTTCTCTGGAACATGTGCACTCACACGTGGTCCTGCTGGTCTTGTGTTCTGCATACCTGAACAATCGGTACCACTGAACAGTGCCATCTTCTGCTAACAGCTCAAGAGACTGTCAGGCGTTCACTGCGGGTCCATGACTACAGCTGCTTCTGAGTGTCTGGGTGTTGAATCTGAAGTCACACTCCCGAGCAAACAGCCTCTTCTACTAGGGTACCCTAGAGGCTCTCTCTTCTCTGGTACTGTATTTTCAAAGGAAACGTTCAAATAAGTTCTTGCTTTTATTCCCGGAAGCATTTGATGGATGATACTTGCCCTCAAAATACTTTTTTCTGTGGCTTCAGTACAAAACAAGTTGCTTAATTTTAATGGGGTTGATCTCTTTTAACAGCTATGGCTGCTGTGTTTGTCCCTGAGCACCTAAGATACAATCACACTTTTTCTGGACAAACTTTACAATTTTTCATGCCTTTCTGTTCTTTTGATTCCTGATTCCCGCTGTATACAAAGGGGGAAAAAAAAAAAGCAACCAGAAACAACCATGCCATACTGAATACTGTCTTATCTTCACTGATAACTACTTTTATGATCAATACCATGACCAAAATCAATCTGGGTAGCAAAGGTTTATTTCATCTGTCCTGGCTGCTTTTATGTCAACTTGACCCAAGCTAAAGTCATCTGAGGGAGAAAACTCAATTGAGAAGAAGTGTCTGTAACATCTGGCTGTAGGCAAATCTGTAAGGTATTTTTTTTTCCAACTTAGTGATTGACATGGGAGGACCCAGGCTATTGTGATAGGGGTACATCCCTGGGCTGGAGGTACTGGGTCCTGTTAGAAAGCAGGCTGGGAAAACCAGTAAGCAGCACTCTCCACCACCTCCTGTCACCAGCTTCCCACTGCCAGTTCCTACCCAGTTTGAGATCCTGCCTCAGCTTCCCTCAAAAGACTGTGATTCAGGATGGATAAGCCAAATAAATCTTTTCCTTCACAAGTTGCTTTTGCTCATACTCTTTCACCATAGCAACAGGAGCCCTGACTAAAACATCATCTTATAGCTTATGGTCCATTATGAAGGGAAGTCAGGGCAGGAACTCAAGGCAGGAACATGGAGGCAGGAACTGAAGCAGAGACCACAGAGAAATGTTATTGACTGGCTTTCCATGGGTTGCTGAGCCTGCATTTTTCTTATACAGCTCAGGACCTCCTACCCAGGGGTGGCACCACCCACAATGGGCTGGGCCCTTCTACATCGATCATTAATCAAGAAAATACCCCCACAGACATACCAACAGGCCATTCTGGTGCCAGATGACTCTAGCTTATGCCAAGCTGACCAAACTCTTACTAGCACATGGGCTATCCCATGGCCTGTTCCTCTGACATGCACCAAAAAAATGAATGTCCCTTCATCTGGCTCTTGAACTTTAAGTATCGCTTTCCACTTGCACAAATGGTCCACTTTTAGAAGACTGCTCTTCCAAAAAAAACCTCTGCTGAAGGCCTATCAGTGTTGAGTTGACTTTTGGGGACTTTTGGGGGCTTTGTCACTGAACTCCATACCTCCAGGCCAATTTGAGAGGATGCCTCCATTGGAATGGCCTGTCAGTATGTCAGTGGGGGAATTTCCTTGAACCCCTCCCTAGGACCACAAAAGCAAGAAGCACACCTGCGTAGATGATCTGATTTAGAAGTGAATCCACTATTTACTCAGCCTTACAGGCAAAGGTTCTGGAGGATGTTGGCTAATCTGTCAGAAGCACCATCACCCTCCAGATGTGATTCTAATCATATGACAGTGGGCTCTAGAACCTACTCCATCTTCATTTTGAACAGAGAGCATACCATGGGCTGAAAGGCTACCGGAAGTATAGCTAGCCAGGAAGGTACCTATACAGATTTTTAAAAAATAATAATTTTATTTTAAGACTGATGATGTAACTAAATAATGAGCTCTAGCCTAGCATGTGTGAGGTCCTAGCTTTATGGAGCCTTAAATATATATATATATATATATATATATATATATATATATATATATATATATATACACACACTAGAGAGAGAGCACACACACATATATATACACACACAGAGCGAGACACACACCACAGAGCGAGACACACAGAGAGAGAGACACACACAGAGAGAGACACACACAGAGAGACACACAAGAGAGAGACACACAGAGAGACACACACAGAGAGAGACACACACGAGAGACACACCCGAGCGACACACACACACAGAGAGAGAGACACACACACAGAGAGCACACACACAGAGAGACACACACACAGAGAGACCACACACAGAGAGACCACACGAGAGAGACACACACAGAGATACACACACAGAGAACACACACACAGAGAGAGAGACACACACAGGAGAGACACACACACAGAGAGAGACACACAGAGAGAGAGAGACACACCACAGAGAGAGACACACAGAGAGACACACCAGAGGACACACACACACAGAGAGACACACACACAGAGAGAGACACACACACAGAGAGAGACACACACAGAGAGACACACACAGAGAGACACACACGAGAGACACACAACCACAGAGAGAGACACCACACACAGATAGAGACACACACATAGACACACACAGAGAGAGACACACACAGGAGAGATACACACACAGAGAGCGACACAAAGAGACACACAGAGACACACACATAGACACACACACAGAGCGAGAGAGACACCACACAGATAGAGACCACACACAGCAGAGACACACAGAGATAGAGACACGCACACACATAGATACACACACAGAGAGAGACACACACAGAGAGAGACCACACAGAGAGAGACACGCACACACAGAGAGACACACACAGAGAGACACAACAGAGAGAGAGACACACACAAGAGAGACACACACACAGAGAGAGACAGACACAGAGATGAGACACACAAGAGACCACCACACCACAGAGAGAGACACACACAGAGAGAGACACACACACAGAGAGAGACACACACACAGAGAGAGACACACAAGAGAGAGACAACACACAGAGAGAGCCACACCACAGAGAGAGAGACACACACACACAGAGACACCCAGAGAGAGACACACACAGAGAGAGACACCCAGAGAGAGACACACACAGAGAGAGACACAACGAGACACACACACAGATAGAGACACACACACAGAGAGAGACACACACAGAGAGACACACACAGAGAGACACACACACAGAGAGACACAATAGAGAGAGACACACACAGAGAGAGACACACACATCGAGAGATACACACACACAGAGAGATAGACACACACAGAGAGTAGACACACACAGATAGAGACACACACAGAGAGACACACACACACAGAGAGAGATACACACACATAGAGATATACACACACAGATAGACACACACATAGAGAGACACACACACACATATACGATACACAGAGATATACACACACATAGAGACACACACACACAGAGAGAACAACACCTATAGATATACACACACACATATATACACACACACATAGATACACACAAGATATATACACACACATCTATATATATACACACACATATATATACACACACCACATATATATATACACACACATATATATACACACACACACATATACACACACACATATATATATACACACATATATATACACACACACATATATACACACACATATATATACACACACACACATATATATATACACACATATATATAGTGTGTGTGTGTGTGTGTGTGTGTGTGTGTGTGTGCGCGCGCACATAATACCTTCTAGTCATGCAAAACAGTATTAGGGGCTTCTCCATTTGACTAAAGATTTAGGGCACTGTTGGAGTGCGCTGGGTGTAGGCTCCTTGCTTAGCACATGAGCTTCTATCGGGCAGCAGCAATGTTTTTGTCTGCTTTTATTTCTCATTGCCCATCCTCCATAGTTGGTCTCATGGCTGATACCTGGTGGCCAATCTAGAGTTCAATAGAAAATGGCTAAACTATTGATTAATTGGTAAGTGTAGTTCCTGCTCCTGATCAAATAAGTTTCTTTTTCTTCCTTTCTTTCTTTCTTTCTTTTTTTCTTTTTTCTTTCTTTCCCCCCCCCCCCCCAGCAGTAGGAGACCTTTACAGAAAGCTACAACTGGTCAAAATGCGGAGAACAACTGGCTGTGGGGTTCCCAGCCCCAACTGATACATCTACAATGTAACCCCTACACCTAAGACTCAGGGAACATCTTGGAAGAGGGGGCGGAGAGACTGTAAGCACAGAAGGAGCAGAAGGGGACATCTGTTGTGTGACCAGGAAGGTGCACTCGGGAAATCTCAACACTATTGCTACTTAAACAAGACCTGGACGATGATAACACCAACTACCATGCCAGCACGGGTGAGGGAATTCTCACAGAGCTCTGCCATAGAAGAAGAGGAGCTATAGCAATTGATGGTTGTTGCAAGAGAGATAATCAGTTTTTTTCCAGCAATGATCCCCTCGGTAGGTGAGACAATTCCAAGAAGCCAGCTCTAAATACATACACACAATCTTAAATGATCTCAGAAGGTTGTGTTTATATCATGAGTGAGTGTGTGTGTGTGTGTGTGTGTGTGTGTGTGTGTGTGTAACAACTTTAATTAAAGAATAAGAGGCCATCACGAGTTTGAAAAGGAATAGGAGGGACATGGAAGGAATTGATAGGAGGAGAGAGATGATGTGAATACAGCAATCATATATGAAATTAAATTACAAAAAGGAAAAGAAATGGCTGAAGTTAACACACAAAGAGCATGAAGCAGACGTCAGGGATCTGAAGCTGGCAGTGGACTCCTGAGCCAACTAAAATAATAACGAAGTAAAGATGCGTGCACTCAGTTCATGTACAAAAACATGTTTTGAAGCTTTCTGTAATTCTCCGCTTGCAACCTCATCCCACCTATTCATGAAGACAAACCTGGCCGAACCTTTCCCTGTTTGCTCTGGACTACCTGGTAACTGGCTTCGCTGCACCTGTCAGCTCAGGTGTCACATCCTCGGAGCTGCCTTCCCGGGATATGACCGTCAATCCCAAACTATTAAACGACGCTGTTAGATGTTGCCCTGGCTTCCTGCCCATCTCCTCCCAGGCTGGCCACAGTTTTTAGTTATATGTAGATTTGGCAGGTAGTTGGCGACTGCTTGGCTTTTGTTCCAGGCTGTAAGCTTCCTGAGCAGAGAGCATTACAGAAAGCTACTGTCTACTGTCCCTGGCTCATTACAAACTCCCAGTATTGGGTTATCACTTAATAGGTGCTCAATATATGGCCGATAGATTACCAAACAAACCTTATTTTAAATACTAGCAGCCCAGCTCTTTACACTAATTCAGACTGAACTTGCTTTCAATTTGGCCAAACAAACAAGATTTTACAACCATTCATCAGAAGGGACCCTAGAAAGCCACTGAGGGTGGCCCCACACTCACCAGGGGAAGGTCACCACATTTCAGTGGACAGAAGACCATACATGTAGGAATATGAGAGCAGCACAGATTAACGTGATGGTTAATAACAAAAAGTACAACTTCAATGAGTATGGAAAGGGGTAGATCTGGGAGTAGTTGAGGGAGGGGATGAATATAATCCAATCACATTATTTGAACTAATAAATGAATTAATTAAAAAATAAAATCGGCCATTACACAATGGAGTAAGTTCAAAGTTTAAGATCTCAGTGGAAAACTAAAAATGACCCATTGCCCAGTCCGGTCCTGCAGAGGATGGGCAATTCTCCCTATGATTGGGAGCCTAAGTAAAATCACAGAATGACAGACGCTCTAGGGACACCAGGAGCAATGGTGAAGGTTTGCTCTTCTCTAATCGACTTTTGTGTCATATTCAAAGCCATGATGCTTCTGTCTGAATTAATTTGGTTTCTGTACTTTGAGAGCTGGCTGCTCTCTCCTCAAACCCCATTTCTAAGCCAACACCTCACCAGGAAGTCTTCTTCTAGGACTCCCAACCACTGGTGAGTCCCAGCCCCTTCCCAGGTGCTCACAGCTGGCCCTTCAACTCCACAGCACATGATTGGTCTACAGGGATCCACAGTCTGACTCACAGGGAACACATCCCCACCTGCTGGCAATTAGCAGGGTTCACCCCATCACCGCTACCAGAACTTTCCTCTTGGGCCCATTGAACAGATATCATCTTTCTTTCCTATTTACTTTTCTCTTTTTGACAGTATTGGGAATTGAAACCAGGGCCCTGTGCATTCCAAGCAAGCTCTTCACTACTGAGCTACAACCACAGCTCTCCCATTAGACTTTCAGGCTTTTCTCAGGAGAGACGGTTATTATAGTTTGAAAGGCCCATTGCTTGTCAAAGGCCATACTGCTGGAGTGAGGTAGGTAGAGTAAGGGACTTGAACTTACATCTCCCATCTCCATGTTCAGGGCACTGAGTAATAAATATCAACAGCAGGAGATGACATCTGGCAACATCTGACGGGGATCCAGATAGATATGCATAGGACGACAAAGCATCCCACTTTGCCAAATGGTCATTGTCCCTGTATAACTAACTCTCACCACCTTCTTAGCTCTCCACCGTTTGCCTGAGTTCTACAGAGGCATATAGCTTTAGGACACTGAAAGAATCTCACTTCAAAGTTATCCCAGGGGCATTTGTCTAAGATCCCTTAAGAGCCATAGGATGTGGCTTCACCATAGGTTGTGGCTCCACACAATCACACACTAGGAACAGGCTGTAGAGGTTGGAAGATGGCTCAGTCCATACAGTGCTTGCACCCACGCATGAGAACCCGAGTTCAGATGCCTGAAAACCCCCATGTCAAACCCCAGACATGGTGGCACCTGCCTGTAACCCTCATGTTGGAGAGGGAGAGACAAGAGGGGCCTTGGAGTTGAGCTCACTGGCCATCAGCAAGCTCCAGGTTCAGTGAGAGACCTTGCCTCAAAAAATAAGGTGGAGAACAGTTGAAAATGATACCCAACAGCAGCCTCCACCTTTCCCACACTCCTGCACACATGCGTTGGCTTTCCTATACACCTGCACACAGGTGTAGTTTACCCACACATACACAGGCATAAACATACAACACGTACAAAGAGACTGATATGACAGGACTGGGCAGCATACCTCGGACTCCTCTGACTGAGGCCTGCAGGGTGTGACTGTAGGGATCACTGCCTAATGTTTACATGGCACTCTGTAAAACTTGCATCCTGACTGCCAGGGAGCCAGCTGGGAGAGTGACAGGCTTTGAAAGTGGGCCTGACAGTGGTGGAAGAAGAGCCTGGTTCTTTAAATAACACCGAGAAGTCCCACAGATGGTACCAGACATCCCTGCTTCTATAAAGCCAAGAAAGATTGAGCCAAGCAGGAACGGTCCTCCCTAGCCACGATGCCCAGGAGCATGTGGCTGATGCCCACAGGAGAGATGGTCAGGGGCCAGGAGAGGGACACTTTCCTGCTGTATTCTCAGGTCAGGACCCCAGCCCATGGGATGATCGGCCCACATCCATGATGTAGTCTAGAAGCTTCCTCTCAGATATGCCCTTTGTTTCCATGGTGATTTGAGATGCAGTTGAGTTGTCACTCGCTATTAACCATCACATGCCAGGAACAAAGAACTCTGGCTGAGACATGTCAAGGCAGAGGCACCTTCACTAGGACCAGCTCACAGTAGGCAGTCTACTGGCACATTCATAGCTCCTACCCCTTCCACATGGTGCTAAAAAAAAAAATCATTTTCCTGTATAGCTTCTGAGTTTCTCTGAGGCAGGGACCACTCTCTCACAGACTACCATCTCTCAGGCATGGCCTGTAATTCAATAAATGTCAAGTGAATGAGCAAAGGAAAAACAAAACAAAACAAAAACCTGGACACAGAGTCTGCTTTATACCTGACTGGCTCATTCCTTTTTGCCTCTTTCAGCCTTTACCATCTTCCACGTTAATTTATGATTATCTGAGTGCTTCTCTTCTCTCTCCTATTAAATTAAGATATACCTGAGGGCAGGGATGGAACCACCTTCCTGCTTATGGCTTTAACCACTAAGAGACTTTTCATAAACCTTTGTGAATATTCGCAGATAGGGAACGCTCTCTCCCTAGCCTTCCACTCCCATGTTCCCCTCCTCCGCCCTGTGCTCATCTTATCTTCCTTCACTCAAGTTTAAAAGGCAAAAGACTCCAGTGTTGTCACTAGTACAGAGAGGCTGTGAGAGAGACAGACCATCACCCATTCAGGCATCCCAGGCCCATATGAAGGGCCCAAGATGTTTTCCAGGGCCTATAAAAAATGTTTTCTTAGAAACACTTAAAGAAATGCTCAACCTCCTTAGTCATCAGGGAAATGCAAATCAAAACAACTCTGAGATTCCATCTTACACCCATCAGAATGGCTAAGATCAAAAATTCAAGCGACACCACATGCTGGCGAGGATGTGGGGAGAGAGGAACACTCCTTCATTGCTGGTGGGAATGCAAACTAGTACAGCCACTTTGGAAATCTATCTGGTGCTATCTCAGAAAAATGGGAATAGGGCTTCCTCAAGACCCAGCTATTCCACTCCTTGGAATATACCCAGAAGATGCTCCAGCACACAACAAGAAAATTTGCTCAACCATGTTCATAGCAGCCTTATTCATAATAGGCAGAACATGGAAACAGCCTAAGTGTCCCTCAGTAGAAGAGTGGATAAAGAAACTGTGGTACATATACACTATGGAATACTACTCAGCTATTAAAAACAAGGAATTCCCGAAATTTGTGGATAAATGGATTGAGCTAGAAATGATCATAATGAGTGAGTTAACCCAGAAGCAGAAAGAATCAAATGGTATATACTCACTTATATCTGCATACTAGCCCAAGGGGCATGTCCCACGAAAGCCTTCACTTACCAGGAAACTGGGACAGAGGGGAAGGCATCCTATTGGGACTCTAAATGAGAGACGCATGGGAGAACAGCAAAATAAAAGGATCCAGAGGGTCCTAGAAATCTACAAGTAGAACAATATGATAGGCAGATTTGGGCCCAGGGGTCCCGCTCAAACTAAGGCACCAGCCAAGGACAATACAGGAGGTAAACTTTAAACCCCTTCCCAGATCTAGCCAATGGTCAGAATATTCTCCACAGTTGAGTGGAGAGTGTGATACGACTTTCTCACATACTCTGGTGCCTCACATTTGACCATGTCCCCTGGAGGGGGAGACCTGGTGGCACTCAGAGGAAGGACAGCAAGTAGCCAAGAAGAGACTTGATACCCTATGAGAATATATAGGGGGACGTAATCCCCCTCAGGAACAGTCATAGGGGAGGGGAATAATGGGAAAATGGGGGGGGGGAGGAATGGGAGGATACAAGGGATGGGATAAACATTGAGATGTAACAAGAATAAATTAATAAAAAAAAAAAAAAAAAAAAAAAAATGTTTTCTTTTTTGTTGCTTTGTTTTTTTTATTATAATTTATTCATATTACATCCCGGTTGCTATCCCCTCGCTGCTAGCTTGTATCTTTCTGTTCCTACCCTCCTTCCCTCTTCTGTTCTATTCCTCTCCCATAGACCTCTGACAAGGATGGGGGGGGGGCTCCTTTAACTTCTTTTTTTTTATCAGAAGGAAAATGTACACAGCAAGGAACAATGCAATAATGAACCAGCTTGGATTATAAATCCTTTGCAGGGCAGGCAATAATTTTTTTTAATGTTTTTTGCTTGTTTGCATAGAGGATGGGGCCTAAAGGGGCTTAGTCTTCGCTTTCAACTTGACGAAATCTGAAATCACCCAGGAGATAAGTTTGTGAGCTTGTGAGCACACTATGAGAAGGGAAGACCCCTCCCCATGGGTTTGGGTGGCACCATCCCAGAGGCTGGACTGAATAAAAAGGAGAAGGTGAGCCGAGCACCAGCATCCACCTCTTCCTGTTTCCTGACTACAGAGGCAGTGTGATCAGGCGCCTCACTGTTCTTTCCTGCGATCGTGCCTTCCCCATGATGGTAGTCTGTACCCTGGAACTGTGGACCAAAGCAAACCCTTCCTCCCTTAAGTTGCCTTTTGTTGGGGGTGGTTCATCACAGCAATGGGAAAAAGAAACTAAACAGGACCCGTGATGGGGGGAGGGCAGCCAGGACCAGGAAAACCACACAGCCACTGTGGGCTGAGGTCAGAGCTAGGAGTCTGCTTCTCGCCTCAGTCATCAGCATGAGGCAGGAGTCCTCATGCTTACTGCACCAGTTGATACGATCAGAACAGTATAAAACAGCAACAGCCATGACTCTGAAACTCTGCTGATCAGAACCCCAGACACAGCTATGTTGGGTCCTTGCAAGGCTGCAGGCTGTCAAGGTCTTGGCTAGAAAGCATTGTCACCCAAATGTCCTACTGGGGAAGGTCTGCCTGAGCTCTCACTTGGGCTCTGGGGAAAGTCATTTCCTTGTGGTGACAGAATTACAACCATTGTCATGGGAGCCACCTACTGATCCCCTCAGCATGGATGCTGGATTCTTCAGGCTACCGAGAGAGCAAGGGTGAAAGGACAGTCTCGTGTGACATGATGTGATCATAATCAGGACCTCCCATCACCTTCCCTATAGGATATAACAGAGGAAGTTAACATCCCATCACTCTTGATGTGTTCCATGGGTCAGAAGCAAGCCACCACCTCTACCCACTCTTTAAGGGAAGGGGATGCCCAAGTGTATGGATACCGGAAGACAGGAACCGTGGAGCCACGTCAGCCATGGCCTACTACAGTGACCTCATAGGAATTCCACAAACAGCACAGAATCAAGGCCCCGCCAGCTTCCAGGTGTATGTGTGAGCATTTCCCCAGCTGCTCCTGAGCTGGGTCACATGCATCGTTCTCCACCCAGGGCCCCTTCTCAGAAGAAAAGTCACACTTGTACCGCTCATGGTTTTTATTCCCTAATAGAGCTCAGCATCCTTTCCTTTTACACGCTCCTCAGCAACCTGGCAAGTAGGAGCAGAGCTCAGAGCATCTGACCACTGCTGTGGTGGTTTGAATAGGTCTGGTCCCCATAGACTTGTGTGTTTGAATACGTGGCTTACAGGGGTGGCACTATTAGGAGGTGTGGCCTTGTTGGAGGAAGTGCGTCACTGTGTAGGTGGGCTTTAAGGTCTCCTGGTGCTCAAGCTCCGCCCAGTGTGGAACAGTCTCCTCCTGGCTGCCTTTGGATCAAGATGTAGAGCTCGTGGCTCCTCCAGCACCACATCTGCCTGCTCGTTGCAATGCTTCCCACTCTGGTGACAAACTATGACCCACTAAACCTCTGAAACTTTAAGCAAGCCCCAGTTAAAATGTTTGCCTTTTTAAGAGTTGCCTTGGTCATGGTGTCTCTTCACAGCAATAGAAACCCTAACTAGGACAAGTACGCATAACTCATGACATGACCCAGAATGTCCCTGTGGCTCCTCTAATGCGGTTTTCACATCAGCACTTTCTCTAAGCAAATAGTATGCTAGTATCAGAGAATATAGGCTTGATGGTGAACGCCCACAGAACAAACAGCCTATGTGGCTCTCTCCAGCCACCCTAGGGCACATGACATGCAGGGTAAGCAAGTGTTTCATTCCCCCCTCCTTAATGATTATCATGATATTCAGTATTTTTCAAGGTTGGTTTTTTTTTTTTCCTGGTTTGGACACAGTTCTGAAATATTGATGAGAGCAGCTGATATGGCCAGGAAAGGTTAATAGTTTTGCAAAAAGTGGAATGTGTAAACGGGTGGACAATTATCATGGGTGTTTCATGTCACACTCTCTGCTGGAGTTCAGAGGTAGGGCCCCCGGCTGGCTCAAGGGGAACTCAGCTCCCTGGTTGCCCTGCCCGCAGGGGGCAGGTACAAATATGTATTCTGGGTAGCAGTAGGGTGTAGGGTACAGTTGGAGATGAAAGTCCTAGATAGGAAACCGACACTCCAGTACACGGGCTGCAAATATAGCCTTTGTAGGAGCCACTGCCTTGTTCAGAGCATATGGCATTGTCCCTGCACTGTGGGCCTCAGAAAGAGAAAGCCAGGGTCAGAGCAGACCTAGTGATGGTTGTCATCCTTAGACACTCTCCCTCTCAGCTACATAGAAACAGGACTCTGCATTTTGCCATGTGTGGTATGAAATTGTGCCTTCCCATGAAGGGACTATCTCTTTTGAGTGTGACCAACTCTAAGTGACTAGCAAATGACAGACCTAGATCACCGTCTGAGATGATTCATTTTAGTCTTCAATGTGACACAATCTAGAGTCACTTGGCTAGTTTTACGTTAAACTGACTCAAGGTAAATTGGCACTTGCAAAGAGGGAATCTCAATTTTTAAAATGTCTGGACCAGACTGGCCTGTGGGTCAGCCTCTGGTGCCTTTTCTTAGTCAGTGATTGATGTGGAAGGGCCCAGTGCATTGTGGGTAGTGCCATCCCTGGACACGCGGTCCTGGAGTCTATAAGAAAGCAGGCTGAACAAGCTTTGGGGAGCAAGCCGTGAAGCAGCACTCCTCCCTGGCCTCTGCATCATTGCCATTTCCAGGTCCTTGGGCTGCTTGAGGTCCTGTCTTGACTTCCCTCCGTGATGGTCTGTTACTTGAAAGGGTACAATAAAATAAACCCTTCCCTCAACAAGTTACTTATGGCCGTGGTGTTTATCACAGCAATAGACGCCTAACCAAGACAGTGGGAAGAGAATCTCAGTGAGTGACTGGCTACATTGGGTTGGCATTCTCTTAGGCTTTCCTCTTAAGGGCAGAGTGATAGTTGTTGCTGGCCAGCAGATAGAATGTCATCCTGAACCAAACTCCTACAGGAAGAAGCTCAGCCCTTGCTCCTATTGAAATCCTTCAGCTGCCCATTGGAAACTGATGAGAATTTTTTTTTTTTTTACTTAAAAGAAATGTGAAAAAAAAAAAAAAAAGAAAGAAAGAAATGTGAAGGCAGGAGAGATTGCTTCGTGGTTAATGGCACCAGCTGCTTTTCCAGAGGAACCAGGTCCAATTCCAAACATCCACATGGTGGGTCACAACCATATTAAACTCAAGTTTCAGGGGAGTTTCAACCACTTCTGGCCTCAACAGGCTCCAAGTATGTTCACAGTATACAAATATACATGCAGACAAAACACCCATACACACATAATAAAAATATTCCCTTAAAAAAAAAAAAAGACAGGTGAGGGCCAAGAGTATAGATCAGTGGGCAAAGCGTTTGCCTTACGAGCATGAGGGCATGATCTTCATTACAAGAAATGTAAAAGATGTAAAAGCCAGGCATAAGCTAGGGGGATGGCTTGGTTGGTGAAGTCCTTGCCACACAAGCAGGAAGGCCTGAGTTTAATAGCCAGAACCCTCGTCAAAAGTTTGTCACAGTGGGGTATACTTGTAATCCCAGCTCTGGAATGGCAGAGGGGCAGGCAGACCTCTGGGACTCTCACTGGTCAACCAGCATAACCTAGTGGCGAGCTCCAGACCAACGAGAGACCAATAGAGACTGAGGAATGACACCCAAGGATGCCCAATGGCTTCCACATACCACACATGTACCTATGTACACACCCATGAACACATGCATGAGAACCTGTGTGAACGTATATATACATACACAAAAGATAGGTGAAGAGATGGGTGGATGGGCAGATGGATGGATAGATGGACAGACAAGCAGATGAACAAAGCAGACCCAAAGGGCAGAGCAGATGTAGCTTCTCAACACCGTCCCAGCACAAGTTTGACCCATAAGATGGTAAGATCTCTTTCAGCTCTTCTTCTCCCACATAGGAAGACATTTCTGGCCAAGTGGCTAATATGGTTAACATCAGCCAGAAATTAACAGAGTGGTTTTAAGACTAATGATCGCAAACACGGGTCCCGTGGCCAGGTGGCCCTAAGATTCACGCCATTGTCCAGGAAGCTTCAGGGAGCACAGGTGAGGAGGAGGAGTACACCTCGGCGTGGACATCTCACTCAATAAACTCAACATCTAGTGTAATTACTGTGCTGCAGCTGCCTATGGGCATCCCACTGGGTCTGCCCAAAGCAGTGTCTACAGTAATCTCTGCAAGCCAACTGCCAAGCAAGAGGAAAGATGACTTCTGCTCTGTGTCAAAGACAGCAGACTGGATGGACCATGCGAAGTATTCAGGTCACACGGGCAAGCCCTTGGGGTTCCTTCCCCCTCCCTTTGTTATATTTTGTGTTATCTTTGCTTCAGTAATAAGTAAATACATGTCTGTCTATTTGTACCTAAATCTGAAACACTAAATGTGGATATAAAAATTACAAGGGCACTGTTCCCTGTACATCTTTTGGATGACTTGCCCCTATTTGGGTCTTTAAGAATGTGTATTCTGGCTGCATGTGAGTGGGGTTTTTTTAATTGATTTTTCATTTTGTGAGAGAGGGTGTCAGACGGAAGGTGATTCTGGAGGAAGCCACAGCAGATGCAGCAGTGTCTCGACCATCCTTAGGGGAAATTTCCATCCATGCCTCCTACTTAAATCTCTCATCAAATTGCTGGTAACTTTCAACTAGCCAACAGAAACCACTTTACGGAGAAGCCATACAAGAAGTGCTTCTCAAGAAGAGACTTGATACCCTATGAGCATATACAAGGGGAGGAGGTCCCCCTCAGTCACAGTCATAGGGGAGGGGAGAAAGGAGAAAATGGGAGGGAGGGAGGAATGGGAGGATACAAGGGATGGGATAACAATTTAGATGTAATATGAATAAATTAATAAAATATATTTTTTTAAAAAAAGAAGTGCTTCTCTGGAGAGAAGGAGATGAGAGCAAGCAGTCTTTGCCTGTCCTTGCCATGTGGAGTCAGACTTCACTGATGTCCCCTGTCTGTGCCCAGTTTCAAACCGCACCGACTATTTATGGGTTTGTAAGTAAGAAACAGTAGGTGAGGGGAAAGCAAAACCTGGAAGTGACAAAGCCCATAAGAAACCTCTATGAGGCCACCACTCCCATCCCACTGTAGGGAAGCTCCCCGAGGGTACATCAGACTCTAGTCAGGGGACATGGGGACATGTTCTACTTTCATTCCTGTTGTGATAAATGCACTATGACAAAAGCAGCTTAGGGGAGAGAGAGTTTATTTTGGCTTATAATTCCAGGTCATCGCGCAGAGAAATCTAGGCAGGGGCTTCAAACAGCTAGTCACAGCTTGACACCCACCCAGTCAAGAGCAGAGAGGAGAGGATGTGTGCGCGCGCACTTGTTTGCTTGTTTGCATTTAGACTGATGCCTCCACGCTTACACGGTTCAGGCAGGACCCCTTGCCTAGGGAATGGTACTGCCCACAGTGGGCTGAACCTTCTCACATCAATTAACTGAACACAGATATACCCACAGGCCAAAGCAATGTGCCCATCCCCCGCGCCCCACTGAGACTCTCCTTAAGTCTAGATTGTGAAACATTAAAGATTAAAATTTATCAGGAATGGTGACCTGGAGTTGGCTATCAACTAATCCTTCACAGTAATAACTGAAAATGTGTCTTTAACATTCCGAGTGGCAGGTAATGTTCTAAATGACTTGCAAATACAGTATTTAATTTCATGCTTCCCACTGATTAGAGTATTCACCCCAGAAATCTTCTATCAGCTGCGGGTTCTCAATGAATTTTCTTGCATGTGATATAGTATCTTACCAAATGAAAAATTAATTTCAAAAGGCCCATCTCAGATGAAGCCAGAACCAACTAGATTACTAGAGCTCAAAATTAGGAACAAATCCATCAGAAAGATGTACAGGTAACAGTTTCCTTGTGGCAAAGCTATGAGCCCTGGCACTGTGAGTTCTGAATATTTGTCCCACAGCAGCCTGTCTCATGAGGCGCTCTGGTGAGTTTCTTGTCCTCCTAGACCAGTGTCTTCCCATGGAGACATGGAAGCTGTTGCCTATGTCTCCTGATCCAATTTTCAACAGTACTGCTGTTTAGACAAAGCCACACTCAAAGTTTTGCTTTCTGGGAACTCTGAAGGTCATCATGGGAAAAGGCTGTCTACCTGGGGCAAAGGACTATGGGAAATGAAATCCTCAGTCAAGGAAACCTGAAGCCCAGCACCAGGGAATTCCAGAACACTGGAGGGGAATCCCCAGTTGAATTCCATTTAACAGCTTAGAAAGCAACCAGACCAGATGAGAGCAGAGAGGGCTGTGGGAGAGAGAGGGAGAGATGAAGAAGGAGAAAGAAGTGGGCCAGGTAGATGACCTGACACATGTGGCTGAATGGAAACTGCTTCGAGGCACATTCTAGACAGCCTGGGAGAATACAGAAAGACTAAGATGAAGATGTAGAGTAAAATCAGGAAAAGAGAACAGTAAGATTTCATTATTAGCAAGTTGAAAAGGAAGAAAATGCAACCATAGTTGCATAATCATTACATACTCCCTGGATCCACAATAAACAATATTTGCATAGCCATAATAACAATGCAAACAATAGTAATTCCAATAAAATGCAGAACTATTCTGTAGAGAGTACAGGCGGAAGGGAAAGCGGAGCATGAGGGCATCAGACGTAATTGCTTACATGCAAGAGGAGAGCATCAGAGGTCACCTAAACAGTTCTTTCTGGAAGGAGCAGCAGGAAGAAATGAAAGGTGATAGAGTGTGGGGATCGGGACAGGTGTAACAGAGGGGACAATCTCTGGCTACTGAGCGAAGCTGTTCCTCAGCTACCAAATGTTCAAAACCCAGAAGTCTATTAATTCACAGAAAATTAAAAACCATCTCAAAAAGTCAGAACAGCTTTTCTCTGTGCTTTACTTTCGTGTGTGTGTGTGTGTGTGTGTGTGTGTGTGTGTACACCAGCCACAGTGGGCATGGAGAGGTCAGAGGTCAACTTTTGGGTACTGATTCTCCTCTTCCACTATGTGGGGCTTAGGAATGCAGCTCAGATCATTGGTCTTAGTAACAGGCACCTTTACCCACTGGGCCATTGCTCTCTAGCTCTTTCCCCATACTTTAAAGATGCACTTTGATTTTCACTGGCACAAACTCCCTACATTTTAGAGGAATATGTTGTTCAGACTGAGCAAGAACAGCAGGGCTTTCTGAGGAAACTGGTCCGGGCTTTTAAGCCCACTGGAATCTGTGGGAAGGAGTCCCTCTGTCTACACACCTGGTCACCCAGAATGGGGCTAGAAGTCTCCCCGGCTGGCATGCCTACTGCCTCCTCCACCCTGGCCTTTTCTTGTCTCAACTCAGCTATTTCCAAATTGAAAAGGTCAGGTGTAAATGGTATGGAGGTGGGGAGGCATGTGCATCTGGTAGAAAATATTCAGGCTTGAGTTGATAGCCTTGGTCATCTCGGTCAAAACAAAATCTTTCTCCAGTTCAAAACATCACAAGCAGAAAAGGAAACACCTCTCCCTCCCTCCCTCCCTCCCTCCTCCCGTCCTCCCTCCCTCCCTCCCTCCCTCCCTCCTCCCATCCTCCCTCCCTCTCCCCCCCATCCCTCCCTCCCTCCTCCCCCATCCCTCCCTCCCTTCCCCCCATCCCTCCCTCCCTCCCCTCCCCCCCATACCTTTCCCTTCTCCTCCTCTTTCCCTCATATCTCTTCCTCTCCTACCCCTATACTCATCCAGGTCCAGTCAGATGAAGTTACTATTACTCAGGTAAGAATCATAAAATGTTTACATAAAAAGAAAAAAATCCCTAGCCTAAAGGTGTTACACACCATCCGCCTCGCTGGAAGCAATTTGATCTTGAAATAAATTTTCAGTACAAGCTTGTCTATCTCAATTGATTGGAAACGGGCATGCACCACAATGTAAAAAAAAACCTAGATAATCCACGATTATCTGCACTCCATTCCCCTGTGCGGAGGAGGGCTGGAAAGGTCATTCGGCCTGCCGAGTGCACTGATGTGAGGGTTTGTTCTGAATCTCCAAGGATGCAAAAATACAAGGCTGTTTGTATTGATTAAGCAAACGTGTGGAAGTTAACATTAATCAATTAGCAAAACGCATATGTGGCAGCAGATGCTGGGCCACACTATGTGAACAATAGTTTCGATTTTTCAAAACACGATGATGGAAGCCATTCACCATACGAGACCCCAGGTGACTTTCAGCAACGAGTGTTCAGCTATCACTCAAAGGCCATTACTAGGTTAGATGACTATCTTGCATTGCTAGGTACCAGAGTCAGCTCAGAACATAACTCACAGCTTTACCTGTAATAGTGACACATAGGATGGCACTCGGCATTTTGCTAGCCCCCTCCAAATTCTTCTATGAGCTGGTGTGGTCTTTCCTGTAATCTGGTAGTTGGAGTGAGATCAGTGAGCAGATGTAACAAGGGGAAAACCCAAGAAGTCTAGTCCTTCACCCTGCAACTCTCCATCTTGTCTGAAGACAAGAGAGTTGCCTTCCTGCAGACAAATGTGCTTGTGAGAACTTGTCCTCCTCACTTTCACAGACAATAAAGCCAAGGATTGGAGATGCTGAGCATTTTGTTAATGTAAGCAGGAAAGATCTGAATGCAGATTTGTTTTACCACGCACAGCTTCCTACTGTCAATTCCTGGTCCCTCCTGAGGCTGGACCACCCTCCTCTTCTTTGGTGGAGACCAGGGATGAAAATGTTGATGTCTAGGGTGGACACTCAGCACTCAGCATCCTGTTCTCATGATCCAATTGCAGAAAGGTATTTTGAGAGGGTGGGATGGCCTGAGCCTTGTCCTTGTACCTCTTTGTGTTTCCCATAGGTCACGTGGCTGAGGTCACGTTCTTCCTTAAATATTCAGATGTTCTCACTAAGAGACTTTCCCTGACATTCTCTCTCCACAAATATCCACGTGGCCACTCCTTCACTCCTCTTCCATGCCAGAATAAAGATTGCATATAGTAAGTGCTAAATACATCTTATCAAATGGATGCATAAGTAACTAGATGGCTGGATGGACAAATACGTGTT
Source organism: Acomys russatus (assembly GCF_903995435.1). NCBI lineage: Eukaryota > Metazoa > Chordata > Mammalia > Rodentia > Muridae > Acomys > Acomys russatus. The sequence goes on from NC_067165.1 coordinate 37,428,869, forward strand.
TGTGTATATGGATGGATGGATAAGCAAGTAGATGAATGGATAAGTGGATTGTTTAGTGGATGGGTGGATAGATGAATGGATGGGTGGATTGTTTAGTGGATGGGTGGATAGATGAATGGATAAGTGGATTGTTTAGTGGATGGGTGGATAGATGAATGGATGGGTGGATTGTTTAGTGGATGGGTGGATAGATGAATGGATAAGTGGATTGTTTAGTGGGTGGGTGGATAGATGAATGGATAAGTGGATTGTTTAGTGGATGGGTGGATAGATGAATGGATAAGTGGATTGTTTAGTGGGTGGGTGGATAGATGAATGGATAAGTGGATTGTTTAGTGGATGGGTGGATAGATGAATGGATAAGTGGATTGTTTAGTGGATCGGTAGATAGATGAATGGATAAGTGGATTGTTTAGTGGATGGGTGGATAGATGAATGGATAAGTGGATTGTTTAGTGGGTGGGTGGATAGATGAATGGATGGGTGGATTGTTTAGTGGATGGGTGGATAGATGAATGGATACGTGGATTGTTTAGTGGATGGGTGGATAGATGAATGGATAAGTGGATTGTTTAGTGGATCGGTAGATAGATGAATGGATGGGTAGATAGATGAGTGGATGGTGGATAGATGATGGGAATGTGGGTGGGTGGTTGGATGGATTGATAGGTGGGTAGGTGGATGGATGCATATATAGATAAGTAGATGAGCGGATTGATGAGTAGATATTAGGCAAGTGTAAAAAAGAAAGAAAGAAACCAACCAAACAAAAATGAACACTGTCTGTTCGTGGAATAACAATGCAATAACAAATGTGTACAGACCATGAAGACACCCCCTCCTCACCAGCTGCTTGAATCAAAGCTGTCAGCAGCCCCACGCTGTGGCTTCTGAAGAGGAGCTTGTTTCTCCTAATGCAAGTCTCAGCCTCCATGAACTGCCAAAGCCCTCCTAGGTCTCGCTTCTGAGGCCCCGCTGATTAACACACAAACCTGTCTCCATCTCAGCTTCTTCTGCAGCGGCTGCTCTAACAGCAGTCACCTGCTCTAGCGGTTTCACCTCCCAGGCCTCTTCTCATCTTTGTGTCCCAGAGATGCTGCTGACATCCACAATGTGCCTAGGGAACATCTCTTCAGACTTCCCAACCCAAAAAAGAGTCGCTCTATGAATCCTTTTCCAGACCCTCGAGAATCACCTCCAGGCAAAGTTGACCTCGGACATCCAAAGCCTGAACCTGCTAGAGATGCCCTCAGGAAAAGGTATTAGCTTATCTATCCTTCAGCAAATACAATGGAGGCATGCTAGAACAGAGAGACACAATTCCTAGAACTCTAACTGTGGGAACTGTTGGCTTGCGGGGAGGTCTCCAGAAGCCCATGAGAACAGTTTCTTTCACCCAAGCATATCTCCTCACTTGGGTGGGAGAGTGTCACCTCCAACTGCTGGCCCTGAGGAGGAGCAAAGGAGCCTTCCTCCATCTGGGAGCCTATTGTGACTTCCTGCATCATGGAAACCATACTCTCTTTTCCTTAAGGAGACGGTGCATCTTCAAATAGTCTGTAGATGCCATGCATGACACAGCCTGACCCTGGAGCCACAGCCTGCCTCATCTCCTTGCAGCCCGTCTGTCTTATCACCTGTCAGCCCCTCCCATCAGATTATGTGCTGCTGTGATCAGAATGGACAGGTGATTCTGCACCCTGGTGTCACTGCAGAATAAGGAGAGGGCGGCTTGTGACATGATGGAGAAACGTCAGCCATGAAGCTGCTGGGTCCTTGGCCCCTCTCACCTGAAAACACATCTAATAAGAGTCTTGCTTTGCCACTCTCCTGGGCTGAGAGCTGAGAGCCTTCCTGCACCACCCCCACCTATCTATAGGTGCCATCTGTTTGCTGTGAAAGTCCAGTAACTATCAGGGATTGCTACTTCCATCGTATCTGAGTGAAGAAAAGCCTATGAGCCTGCCTCCTCCCTTAATGCCAGGGGGTAGGCCAACACATCATCCATGGGCTGGTGGTACTCTGCACTCTGAGCAGCTACTAAATGTACCTGAGTCACCTACTCTCGCCTGTGAGTAGTGTGCGTGTGTGTATGTGTGTGTATGTGTGTATAGCTTGTGTTTGTGATGTCTGTCTGTCTGTCTGTCTGTCTGTGCACAGGTAGGCCAGGGCTGGATGCAGCCTGTTTTCTTCCTCATTTCCTCTCTACCTAATTTTTGGAAACAGGCCTATTTTGGTTTCATGTCTGTTACTGTAATTTTAAAAAGAAAAAAAAAAAGCAACCCTGATAAAAATAAACTAATTCCAGGGCATAGTGCATCATTTCAGGGAAGTCGGGGAAGTGGGGTCGAAATTCACCAGTCACATCGCATCCACAGTCAACAGCAGAGGGAAAGTAGCATACTTGGTACTCAGCCAGCTTTCTCCACCCTCACACACTCTGCATCCAAAGACAGACAGTGGCACCGCCCACTTTCAAGCTCGGGGTCCTCCCACATCAATCAAGGCAGTCAAGATAACCCCCCACAGATAGAAAACCCACAGGCCATCCCAATCTCCACAGTCCCTCAGGAACATTCTCTTTCCAGGTGACTGTAGATTGCGTCACGTCACATGGGCAACTAAGACTTAACCCTCAGTGTCTCTAACTGAACCTGGCCTCACCAATTTACCCAGGCTGGCTGGCCAACAAGCCTCATGGGTCCTCCTGTCTGCCTCCTTCATACTGGGGTCACAGGGGCATGCTGCCACACCTAGCTTGTACAGGGGTCCTGGGGGCCGAACTCGGATCCTCATGTCTACTTTGTCCCCTGCTCCGTCTCCCCAGCTCCTCTAGGCATGCTTTAATTTATGCCTGGGATCATCCTTGGCATTCTAGGTACCATCTAGGGAAAAACAAATGTTCAAAATCCCATCCCCAACGCTAATGGTCCCGAGAATGTTCAAGCCGGGCCCACTTCATTCAGGGTGTAAATGGCAAACGCTTTGTTCAGCAGGAAAACAAAGAACCAAACTGTGTGTGACGACCCAGCCTGGCACCTTTGAATCCTGCCGTTTGTTAAGCACACTCCCCGTGCATATAATTAATCCAATTTGGCTCCATGAGAAAGAAATTACTTCCCTTAATGATGCCATATTGGAATTAACCAATTCAGCACTTAACCCATGTTCTCTTGAGAGCAGCCATGCTGGATGCTGTCTCCTGGGGGACCCTGGGAAAGCCTTTTCAAAGACTCGGAGGAGAAGGAAAAATTGGAAGATTCTCTAAGAGAAAGCATCACTGGTCTCTTTCTACGTCTGGAGTGGCTTGGAGTCATGTGCCTTTCTTTTTCCTCAGCACTGGGATCTAGGTCCAGCTTCGGGATATACACTCAGCCACCTCCTGCAGACTGACTGATAAAATTAATACCCAAGGGAGCCTCTCTCTACTGCTCCTGGAACAGAGTCACAGTCAGATGGTGTCTTGGGGACAGCGACTCAGCGATCAAAGATTCAGAGGCAAAATCAACACATTTGCTTCTTCTCCTTCTGCCAGCCTGGAAACTTTAAAAGTGCATCCGGATCTTAGATGGTCCTGTCTGGCCCCAAAGGCAGCACCAATGAGTGGCTGGGCTCTCTATGGGTCAAAATAGAGGCAAATGCAGTTTCTCAAGCTGATTTACTTTACAAATTTTGCTGCTCCCTCATCTACATGTGAGAAAGGAAGAAGAGAGAAGTCCCTTTGCCAAGCCGGGATTTCAATCCCACTCACTTTGCTCGGCATAGGCTCCCTGAGGTCTTATGGTGGCTATTGTGCGGGTGAATTGGACTTCACAAGAGCTGAGACGGGGGAGGGGCAAGGGTCTGAGAATTGTATTTCCATAGACTCCAGAGAAGGGGCAAGGTGAGATGACAAAAGCAGGCTTCCCTCCACACCAAGCCAACTCTGAGCTCATGAGGAATTTACATGCTTCAGCAAGGTTCTGCCATAGGCTGCCTTAGAGTCCTGTCACCAGTCCCAGGAAGGCCAGGAAAAGTGATGGCTGCAGCTCAGAATGAATGATCAAGGAAGTGGGGCCTCAGTACCCACAGCCACACTGCTCCAAGGATACCCCAGGACTGGGGCATTCAGAAGCCTCCTGGCCTGACTCTGACACATCAGGTCTACTTCCACCTCTGAACCTGGCATTAAGTCCAGACATTACCCGTGATTCTCAAGTGCTGTCCCTGTCCACCCTAGTCCTTCTATTCCCAGGGTGTCAGCAGCTTCTCTGCCGGCTTTGTCCTGTCTCACATAGTTTGTTTCTTCTGTACCATGACAGTGGCAACAAACGCTTCTGAACAACGGGGGATCTCCTATGAAGTTCTTCTAGTCAGTCAACAAACGTTTACATGTGCCAGGCAGTGTTAGGCAGAGGCAGAGGCAGGAGAAAGACAAAGACTAAAGTTGAAAAAAAAAAAAAAGCAGCATAACCCTTGGGGAGACGACAGTGTTACATGTCCCTAGAGGGCACAGACAGTCAAGGGACAAAGGGGTGGCTTAGGAATCGAGCCTCTGCAGCCCAAGGTTGCAATGCCTTCTGTTCAATTTTTATGGCCTCAGAAGAACATTGGAGGATTCTATGAGATAATCCCTGAGACCATCAGACACTCGCGGCACACTTAGAACATGTCAGCTCTTGCCCTTATTAAGATCATAAGCCGAACCAGAGGGATGGCTCAGGAAGCAAAGTGCTCACCACATAGGCATGAAGACCTGAATTCAGTCCCAAGAACACACACACATACACACACACACATACCCCAGCCATACACATACACACATACACACACATACACACACACACCACACACACACACATACACACACACCACACACACACACACACATGCACACACACAGCTCATTGTTGCAGCAACACTTGTAACCCCAAAGCTGGGGAGGTGGACACAGGCATATCCTAGGACTCACTAGCCAGGGAGCCCCAGGACAGTTCCCAAGGAATGACACTTGAACCTGTCATACACACACACACACACACACACACACACACACAGAGGATCCCATGAGATAGTCTCACTATGCATCAGGCAGGTGGGCAATGACAGTCTCAGTTCTCACCCTAACCAAGATCAATTCCACTAGTGTTCAATTCCACTAGTGTAGTAGGCAAAGGTGAGAGCCCTGTCACATTCTGGATATGCTAGGGAGCCAGAGTGTGTCCTTGAAGGCATCAGGGGCTAGCACAGGGTCTGAGGTGGGTTGATAAACAGTGGTATCAATGGACAGAAATGTACCGCTTCTCTGACGGCTGTGTACAGACTGAATTGAAGTGGCCTAGAGTTAAGCATGCCGTCCCATGGACTGATTTCAACGTGACAGTGGAGGTGAAGGGGGCTGGCATGGTCTACAGACCAGGAGAGACTAGAGGGGCTCTCAGTCACACAGCTTGAATTTGAGCCCCAAATGCAGTCTCTAAACATGCGACCTTGATCAAGTAACCTGATGCCTCATCTGTACACCAAAGATTCAAGGACTGTTACCAACCTCAGCGGGTGACATGGAAGCTTACTTTGTCAGCTTGTGAATTTGGAAGTATGTCCAAGACATGACTGTGTGCAGCGATCATTTGCTGTCACAGAAACCAAAGGACTGTGTGACCACCAGACAGTCAGGAGAGTGAAAGCTGGAGAGGAGTCAGAGGTCTGGAAGGCGGGGCGATGATGTCTGGACAGGTGACCTCAGGAAAAGCAGCAGAAGGGAAGAGAGAGTATCAAGGACAGCCAGATATGCAGGACAAGGTAAAACAAAAAAAAAAACAAAAACAAAAAACAAAAACAAAAACAAAAAGAACAAAACAAAAACAAAAACAAAACAAGAACAGACATTGGGTATAAGAAGTTTGCCCTGATGCTGCAGGCATAAGGTGCCAAGATGGTTTTGTTAAATGGGAAAATTTGATGTTTTAGGTTTTTCTCCCAAGTGCAGGGACTCGACAACTCCACTCCACACGCACACTGTGACGCAGGCCAGAAGGCGAGCCCAGTGCTTGTCAGATTGAAGCTGTCACTCCTCACACCCATGAAGCCGAGATTCAAGGGACCGAGAGCCTTTCTTAAGATTAAAAAGTAGCATGAGGGAATCAACCACGGAGTCACAGCGATGACACGGAACGTGTTGCTATGACAACCTAACTCCCCATTATTTTCGAATCCCATGGCAAAGATGTAGCCAGCCACCGAACTGAATAGGGGTGCAGAGAGGCTTTCTGCCTTTTGTTTGTGGGAGGGGGCAGAACCATCCTAAAATGGATCTTTTCATTTTCCTTGATAATGAGATGACACTGAAGCAACAACTTCCCCTGAGGGCTTCTGTACCACAGAGCTCTGCTCTCTGTCGCCATGAGACAATGAGTTACCGTGGTCGTGGTTGCCAGCAACGTCTCCGCTAAGCATCCTTCTTCAGCATGGCCAGCTACTCTGTAGGAATCAGCTCATAAATCCTCATGATGAGGGAAGAGAACAGAAATTATTTGTTCTGGGAATCCTGCCTGTGCTACTAATCAACCATTTGCATGTAACTATATGGATGCAAGTGCCTATGGATGTCAGCCCGCCTTTGTTAATTTTATTATATTTTTATTTCTTTTGTGTGAGGGTATGGGTGTTGGGACAGGGGTTGTACCAGCATCAGTGTGCCGAGGTATGTGTGGTATATTTGGTATATGTGGTATATTTGGTATATGTGGTATATTTGGAGGGCAAATTGCCGACATTTGTTTTCTCTTGGAGATCAAACTTGGGTTTGTCAGGCCTGGCAGTGGGTAGCTTTCCTATTGGACCATCTTGTCCTGGGCTTCGTCATATCACATTGTTTGGAAATACCCATTGAGCTCTCCAAGCCCGATCTGGCGGGGTCTGACTGCCTGCACAACACGCTGTTATACAACTAGGAATTAGGTCTGTGGTGTGACACGTCTGCTGGCTGCTGGAAGCTGGACAACAGCATCTTGACACACTTGTGATCTATCTTGGAAGCAGGAAGGTAGATGGCATCCATCTTCAAGAGAAACGGGGGTCATAAAGTAGATCAGAGATTTGCTCAAAGACATAAAGAAATTTGGAACCTTAAGATAAATACTCACTAAATGCCCATAGTGTGCCAGTCGCTAGGTCAAGAGACGGAGCTGCTGGTTTAAAACGATTGTAAATTTCATTTGCCTGAACCTGTAGTGTGGCCCTGGTCCCCCTCAGACTTGTTAAACTTACAAAGGCATTTTGTTTTAGTACCCATTTGTAAATCCTTAGTAACTTGTAGAATCCTAACGCTTTAGTCTGGCCATAAACTTCCATCTGTCCAAACAGGGTGGGAGGCCATGATAACTCAAGAAAAATTAGTTGGCTGGGCTGTGTGTGTGTGTGTGTGTGTGTGTGTGTGTGTGTGTGTATACATGCACATACTGCTGCACATGAACATGTACATACATACATATGGAGGTCAGAGGTCAATCCCAACTGTCATTTCTCAGATGGTGACTGCCTTGTGTTTTAGCGGAGGTCAGAGGTCAACCCCAACTGTCATTTCTCAGATGGTGACTGCCTTGTGTTTTTAAGACGGAGTCTCTCATTGGCCTGGAACTTACCTAATAGGCTGAGGCTATGGATCTATCTCCGCAGTACTGAGATTAAAAGTGTACACCACCCTTGATATTCTTTCAGGGGACCTGAGTTTAGATCCCAGACACCCACATCAAATGACTCAAATTGCCTGTAACTACAGCTCCAGGAGATCCAACACCATCTTGTAGCCTCTGTGGATAGCTACAGGCACATGCGCGTACCCACTCACACACACACACAAATAGATAATAGATAGATGATAGATAGATAGACAGACAGACAGATGATTGATAGATAGATGATAGAGAGAGAGAAAAGAAAGAAAGAAAGAAAGAAAGAAAGAAAGATAGATAGATAGATAGATAGATAGATAGATAGATAGATTTTTAACAAGTCATCCTGGTTTTTTCACATGGGTTCTGGGGACCAAATGCAGGTCCTCATACTTTCAAGGCAAGCACTTTGCCACCTGAGCTTCCCTCCCCAGTTCAAGTGCTGGCTTGTAAACAAGACATTTTGAGTTTGGGATTTAAAAAAAAAAAAAATCTGAGCCGGGCGTGGTGGCACGCGCCTTTAATCCCAGCACTCGGGAGGCAGAGGCAGGTGGATCACTGTGAGTTCGAGGCCAGCCTGGTCTACAAAGTGAGTCTAGGATGGCCAAGTCTACACAGAGAAACCCTGTCTCGAAAAACCAAAAATAATAATAATAATAATAATAATAATAATAATAATAATAATAATAATAATAATAATAAATCAATCTTTATCTAGTGCCATAGGGCTCTCTCCTCATGTCGACAGCCCAAATGCTGACTCCGTTTTGGTCTGAGATCCCTGTCATAATTTAAAAGATAAAGAAGAGGGTTGGTCATGTGTCAGTCCCAAGCCAGCTGGAGTTGGTGGTGGGTGAGTCCTCTGGCTCTGTGCACCATCCCCACAGTCCTGACACAAGGTGGCTATAGGAGGCACTTTGCTAATAGTCAGCTGCCTGGCTGCTGAAGGAGAGACTGGAGAGTAACAGCAGACCAAATCTGAGCTCCTGAACTGTTTTGGTTTCTTTTTCAGTTGCCGGGATTTAAAAACAAACAAACAAAACTTGAGGAAGGAAAGGTTGATTACGGCTCATAGTTCAAGGGTACAGCCGGGATCTTGGAGCACCTGCTCATACCATTTCCACAGTCAGGAAGCAGAGAGCTGAATGCTGCTGCTGCATAGACCCCTTGCTCCATGTGGACCCTTCAGGAGCCCTGGGAATGATGCTGCCCACAGTAGACGGATCTTTCTACCTTGATTAACCTGACCAAGAAAATCTTCCGCATGTCCTTGTCTCGGGTAATTCAAGATTTTCTCAACTATACTTGGCTAGTGTTAACTATATAAATGGTTAACACCAGGCATCATATAGAACACACACTTCTGAGCAGGGGACCTCAGGCTACAACACCATAGGCATAAACAGTTAGTTCCCAAAGTACAGAGAAAGAGGCTGCTGCGTTCTCATGATCTGTGTGGAGCATGGGGACAGAACTGTTCCAGTGAGACTTGCCAGATTCCCCTGAAGCTTGACAGCCTCTGCATCTCTCTGGTGAGCAGCAAATACCAGCAATATAATCTCAGTGGAAGAAACCAGTTCTGCCACCATCTCACCAAAGACAGAGGATAAAGAAAGGAAAAGTTGCCTTCCAACTGGAGGCCAGATTAACCCGTTGGCATGCCTGGTTCTTTTCTATCCCTAGCCCGGTGCAGTTGCAGATGCCATTGAACAAAATGGATGGATGCGCCACATACCGTTATATTAACGGTCACTCCTTGTCTTTCCAATATTTTGGCTACATTTTTTATTTGAAAAATCCAAACAGCTATAATTATAAGTTAACTATCTGACAAGACAGCTGACTGTGGCCTGTGAAAAGCAATTATTTTGACACTGATTATTTTCTACATGGGAGCAGAGTATCATAATTGTAGTTTGCTAAAAGCTATCGCCACCTTCTAGGATGCGCTCCTGATTTGGCTGGAGTTAATTAATGAGTGCTGGTGGGGGGATGGGAAGGTGAAGCTGGCACATCACTTAACATACAAATTAATTGACAGGAAATAAATTAATACATTTAATTTAAATGTTATTAATCTACCAAACAGAGAGAAACAGGCAAGGGGCTTCCGGAGCCACTGCATTAGCATCAGCTACAGGGATGTCACCCAGTTACCATAGCAACTGCCTCATTAGGCTTCCTGGGGGAAGCCAGCACATAACATAGGGCTCAGGAGCAGTGAGCAAAGGATTCCAGACATCAGATAGAAAAATCAGAAATGCCAACACTAGTAGCAAGCAGTGCTTTGAGAATGGGAGTGGGAAGAGAAGTTGTTTATAGGAGATCTGGGTTCTGATCTGAGAGAGAGAGAGAGAGAGAGAGAGAGAGAGAGAGAGAGAGAGCAACAGATCATCATACAATTTTGAGGGGAGTAAGGAGATGGCTCACTCAGTAAAGTCCTTGCTCTGCGATCTCAAGGACCAGAGTTCAGATCCCCAACATCCATGTAAAAAGCCAGATGCAGCAGTGAACGCCTACAATCCCAGCACTGGGGAGGTGGAGACGGTGGCTTCCCGGAGCTTACTGGTC